>NW_028225182.1:23804689-24053777 GCF_052327205.1 Somniosus microcephalus | reverse complement strand
CCATCCACCTTAAACATTCTCCCCATCCGCCTTAAACACTCTCCCCATCCGCCTTAAACACTCTCCCCATCCGCCTTAAACACTCTCCCCATCCGCCTTAAACACTCTCCCCATCCGCCTTAAACACTCTCCCCATCCGCCTTAAACACTCTCCCCATCCGCCTTAAACACTCTCCCCATCCGCCTTAAACACTCTCCCCATCCGCCTTAAACACTCTCCCCATCCACCTTAAACACTCCCCCATCCACCTTAAACACTCTCCCCATCCACCTTAAACACTCTCCCCATCCGCCTTAAACACTCTGCCCATCCGCCTTAAACTCTCTCCCCATCCGCCTTAAACACTCTCCCCATCCGCCTTAAACACTCTCCCCATCCACCTTAAACACTCTCCCCATCCACCACCTTAAACACTCTCCCCATCCACCTTAAACACTCCCCCCATCCACCTTAAACACTCTTACCATCCACCTTAAACACTCTCCCCATCCGCCTTAAACACTCTCCCCATCCGCCTTAAACACTCTCCCCATCCGCCTTAAACACGCTCCCCATCCGCATGCAACACTCTCCCCATCCGCCTTAAACACTCTCCCCATCCACCTTAAACACTCTCCCCATCCACCTTAAACACTCTCCCCATCCACGACCTTAAACACTCTCCCGATCCGCCTTAAACACTCTCCCCATCCACCTTAAACACTCTCCCCATCCACCACCTTAAACACTCTCCCCATCCACCTTAAACACTCTCCCCATCCACCTTAAACACTCTCCCCATCCACCTTAAACACTCTCCCCATCCGCCTTGAACACTCTCCCCATCCACCTTAAACACTCTCCCCATCCACCTTAAACAATAACCCCATCCGCCTTAAACACGCTCCCCATCCATCCACCTTAAAAACTCTCCCCATCCACCTTAAACACCTTCCCCAACCGCCTTAAACACTCCCCCCATCCGCCTTAAACACACTCCCCATCCACCTTAAACACTCTCCCATCCGCCTTAAACATTCTCCCCATCCACCTTAAACACTCTCCCCATCCGCCTTAAACACTCCCCCCATCCGCCTTAAACACACTCCCCATCCACCTGAAACACTCTCCCCATCCACCTTAAACACTCTCCCCATCCACCTTAAACACTCTCCCCATCCGCCTTAAACACTCTCCCCATCCACCTTAAACACTCTCCCCATCCACCTTAAACACTCCCCCCATCCGCCTTAAACACTCTCCCCATCCATCCACCTTAAACACTCTCCCCATCCACCTTAAACACCTTCCCCAACCGCCTTAAACACTCCCCTCATCCGCCTTAAACACACTCCCCATCCACCTTAAACACTCTCCCCATCCGCCTAAACATTCTCCCCATCCACCTTAAAAACTCACCCAATCCACCTTAAACACTCTCCCCATCCACCTTAAACACTCTCCCCATCCGCCTTAAACACTCTCCCCATCCACCTTAAACACTCTCCCCATCCACCTTAAACACTCCCCCCATCCACCTTAAACATTCTCCCCATCCACCTTAAACACTCTCCCCATCCACCTTAAACACTCTCCCCATCCGCCTTAAACACACTCCCCATCCACCTTAAAAACTCTCCCCATCCACCTTAAACACTCTCCCCCATCCACCTTAAACACTCTCCCCATCCACATTAAACACTCCCCCCATCCACCATAAACATTCTCCCCATCCACCTTAAACACTCTCCCCATCCACCTTAAACACTCTCCCCATCCGCCTAAACACTCTCCCCATCCACCTTAAACATTCTCCCCATCCGCCTTAAACTCGCTCCCCATCCACCTTAAACAATCTCCCCATCCACCTTAAACACTCTCCCCATCCACCTTAAACACTCTCCCCATCCACCTTAAACACTCTCCCCATCCACCTTAAACACTCCCCCCCATCCACCTTAAACATTCTCCCCATCCACCTTAAACACTCTCCCCATTCACCTTAAACACTCTCCCCATCCACCTTAAACACTCTCCCCATCCACCTTAAACACTCTCCCCATCCACCTTAAACAATCTCCCCATCCGCCTTAAACACTCTCCCCATCCACCTTAAACTCTCTCCCCATCCACCTTAAACACTCTCCCCATCCACCTTAAACACTATCCCCATCCACCTTAAACACTCTCCCCATCCGCCTTAAACACTCTCCCCATCCACCTTAAACACTCTCCCCATCCACATTAAACACTCTCCCCATCCACCTTAAACCATCTCCCCATCCGCCTTAAACACTCTCCCCAACCGCCTGAAACACTCTCCCCATCCACCACCTTAAACACTCTCCCCCATCCGCCTTAAACACTCTCCCCATCCACCTTAAACACTCTCCCCATCCACCACCTTAAACACTCTCCCCATCCACCTTAAACACTCTCCCCATCCACCTTAAACACTCTCCCCATCCACCACCTTAAACACTCTCCCCATCCACCTTAAAAACTCTCCCCATCCACCTTAAACACTCTCCCCATCCGCCTTAAACACTCTCCCCATCCACCTTAATCACTCTCCCCCATCCACCTGAAACACTCTCCCCATCCACCTGAAACACTCTCCCCATCCACCTTAAACACTTTCCCCATCCGCCTTAAACACTCTCCCCATCCACCTTAAACACTCTCCCCATCCACCTTAAACACTCTCCCCATCCGCCTTAAACACTCTCCCCATCCACCTTAAACACTCTCCCCATCCACCTTAAACACTCTCCCCATCCACCTTAAACACTCTCCCCATCCACCTTATACATTCTCCCCATCCGCCTTAAACTCTCTCCCCATCCACCACCTTAAACACTCCCCCCATCCGCCTGAAACACTCTCCCCATCCACCTTAAACATTCTGCCCATCCACCTTAAACACTCTCCCCATCCACCTTAAACACTCTCCCCATCCACCTTAAACACTGTCCCCATCCACCTTAAACACTCCCCCCATCCACCTTAAACATTCTCCCCATCCACCTTAAACACTCTCCCCATTCACCTTAAACACTCTCCCCATCCACCTTAAACACTCTCCCCATCCACCTTAAACACTCTCCCCATCCACCTTAAACAATCTCCCCATCCGCCTTAAACACTCTCCCCAGCCACCTTAAACTCTCTCCCCATCCACCTTAAACACTCTCCCCATCCACCTTAAACACTATCCCCATCCACCTTAAACACTCTCCCCATCCGCCTTAAACACTCTCCCCATCCACCTTAAACACTCTCCCCATCCACATTAAACACTCTCCCCATCCACCTTAAACACTCTCCCCATCCGCCTTAAACACTCTCCCCATCCGCCTGAAACACTCTCCCCATCCACCACCTTAAACACTCTCCCCATCCGCCTTAAACACTCTCCCCATCCACCTTAAACACTCTCCCCATCCACCACCTTAAACACTCTCCCCATCCACCTTAAACACTCTCCCCATCCACCTTAAACACTCTCCCCATCCACCACCTTAAACACTCTCCCCATCCACCTTAAAAACTCTCCCCATCCACCTTAAACACTCTCCCCATCCGCCTTAAACACTCTCCCCATCCCCCTTAAACACTCTCCCCATCCACCTTAAACACTCTCCCCATCCGCCTTAAACACTCTCCCCAGCCACCTTAAACATTCTCCTCATCCACCTTAAACACTCTCCCCATCCGCCTTAAACACTCTCCCCATCCGACTTAAACAATCTCTCCATCCACCTTAAACACGCTCCCCATCCACCTTAAACACTCTCCCCATCCGCCTTATACAATCTCTCCATCCACCTTAAACACTCTCCCCATCCACCTTAAACACTCTCCCCATCCACCTTAAACACTCTCCCCATCCGCCTTAAACACTCTCCCCATCCACCTTAAAAACTCTCCCCATCCACATTAAACACTCTCCCCATCCACCTTAAACACTCTCCCCATCCACCTTAAACACTCTCCCCATCCGCCTTAAACACTCTCCCCATCCGCCTTAAACACTCTCCCCATCCGCCTTAAACACTCTCCCCATCCGCCTTAAACACTCTCCCCATCCGCCTTAAACACTCTCCCCTTCCGCCTTAAACAATCTCCCCATCCGCATTAAACAATCTCTCCATCCGCCTTAAACACTCTTCCCATCCGCCTTAAACATTCTCCCCATCCACCTTAAACCCTCTCCCCATCCACCACCTTAAACACTCTCCCCATCCACCTTAAACACTCTCCCCATCCACCTTAAACATTCTCCCCATCCACCATAAACACTCTCCCCATCCGCCTTAAACACTCTCCCCATCCACCTTAAACACTCTCCCCATCCACCTTAAACACTCTCCCCATCCACCTTAAACACCCTCCCCATCCACCTTAAACACTCTCCCCATCCGCCTTAAACACTCTCCCCATCCACCTTAAACACTCTCCCCATCCGCCTTAAACACTATCCCCATCCGCCTTAAACACTCTCCCCATCCACCTTAAACACTCTCCCCATCCGCCTTAAACACTCTCCCCATCCACCTTAAACACTCTCCCCAGCCACCTTAAACACTCTCCCCATCTACCTTAAACACTCTCCCCATCCGCCTTTAACACTCTCCCCATCCACCTCAAACATTCTCCCCATCCACCCCAAACACTCTCCCCATCCGCATTAAACATTCTCCCCATCCACCTTAAACACTCTCCCCATCCATCTTAAACACTCTCCCCATCCACCTTTAACATTCTCCCCATCCGCCTTAAACACTCTCCCCATCCGCCTTAAACACTCTCCCCATCCGCCTTAAACACTCTCCCCATCCGCCTTAAACACTCTCCCCATCCGCCTTAAACACTCTCCCCATCCGCCTTAAACACTCTCCCCATCCGCCTTAAACACTCTCCCCATCCGCCTTAAACACTCTCCCCATCCGCCTTAAACACTCTCCCCATCCACCTTAAACACTCCCCCATCCACCTTAAACACTCTCCCCATCCACCTTAAACAATCTCCCCATCCGCCTTAAACACTCTCCCCATCCACCTTAAACTCTCTCCCCATCCACCTTAAACATTCTCCCCATCCACCTTAAACACTATCCCCATCCACCTTAAACACTCTCCCCATCCGCCTTAAACACTCTCCCCATCCACCTTAAACACTCTCCCCATCCACATTAAACACTCTCCCCATCCACCTTAAACAATCTCCCCATCCGCCTTAAACACTCTCCCCAACCGCCTGAAACACTCTCCCCATCCACCACCTTAAACACTCTCCCCATCCGCCTTAAACACTCTCCCCATCCACCTTAAACACTCTCCCCATCCACCACCTTAAACACTCTCCCCATCCACCTTAAACACTCTCCCCATCCACCTTAAACACTCTCCCCATCCACCACCTTAAACACTCTCCCCATCCACCTTAAAAACTCTCCCCATCCACCTTAAACACTCTCCCCATCCGCCTTAAACACTCTCCCCATCCACCTTAATCACTCTCCCCATCCACCTGAAACACTCTCCCCATCCACCTGAAACACTCTCCCCATCCACCTTAAACACTTTCCCCATCCGCCTTAAACACTCTCCCCATCCAACTTAAACACTCTCCCCATCCACCTTAAACACTCTCCCCATCCGCCTTAAACACTCTCCCCATCCACCTTAAACACTCTCCCCATCCACCTTAAACACTCTCCCCATCCACCTTAAACACTCTCCCCATCCATCTTATACATTCTCCCCATCCGCCTTAAACTCTCTCCCCATCCACCACCTTAAACACTCCCCCCATCCGCCTGAAACACTCTCCCCATCCACCTTAAACATTCTCCCCATCCACCTTAAACACTCTCCCCATCCACCTTAAACACTCTCCCCATCCACCTTAAACACTGTCCCCATCCACCTTAAACACTCCCCCCATCCAACTTAAACATTCTCCCCATCCACCTTAAACACTCTCCCCATTCACCTTAAACACTCTCCCCATCCACCTTAAACACTCTCCCCATCCACCTTAAACAATCTCCCCATCCGCCTTAAACACTCTCCCCATCCACCTTAAACTCTCTCCCCATCCACCTTAAACACTCTCCCAATCCACCTTAAACACTATCCCCATCCACCTTAAACACTCTCCCCATCCGCCTTAAACACTCTCCCCATCCACCTTAAACACTCTCCCCATCCACATTAAACACTCTCCCCATCCACCTTAAACACTCTCCCCATCCGCCTTAAACACTCTCCCCATCCGCCTGAAACACTCTCCCCATCCACCACCTTAAACACTCTCCCCATCCGCCTTAAACACTCTCCCCATCCACCTTAAACACTCTCCCCATCCACCACCTTAAACACTCTCCCCATCCACCTTAAACACTCTCCCCATCCACCTTAAACACTCTCCCCATCCACCACCTTAAACACTCTCCCCATCCACCTTAAAAACTCTCCCCATCCACCTTAAACACTCTCCCCATCCGCCTTAAACACTCTCCCCATCCACCTTAAACACTCTCCCCATCCACCTGAAACACTCTCCCCATCCACCTGAAACACTCTCCCCATCCACCTTAAACACTTTCCCCATCCGCCTTAAACACTCTCCCCATCCACCTTAAACACTCTCCCCATCCACCTTAAACACTCTCCCCATCCGCCTTAAACACTCTCCCCATCCGCCTTAAACACTCTCCCCATCCGCCTTAAACACTCTCCCCATCCACCTTAAACACTCTCCCCATCCACCTTATACATTCTCCCCATCCGCCTTAAACTCTCTCCCCATCCACCACCTTAAACACTCCCCCCATCCGCCTGAAACACTCTCCCCATCCACCTTAAACATTCTCCCCATCCACCTTAAACACTCTCCCCATCCACCTTAAACACTCTCCCCATCCACCTTAAACACTCTCCCCATCCACCTTAAACACTCTCCCCATCCACCTTAAACACTCTCCCCATCCACCTTAAACATTCTCCCCATCCACCTTAAACACTCTCCCCATCCGCCTTAAACACTCTCCCCATCCGCCTTAAACACTCTCCCGATCCGCCTTAAACACTCTCCCCATCCACCTTAAACACTCTCCCCATCCACCTTAAACACTCTCCCCATCCACCACCTTAAACACTCTCCCCATCCACCTTAAACACTCTCCCCATCCACCTTAAACACACTCCCCATCCGCCTTAAACATTCTCCCCATCCACCTTAAACACTCTCCCCATCCGCCTTAAACACTCTCCCCATCCGCCTTAAACATTCTCCCCATCCGCCTTAAACACTCTCCCCATCCGCCTTAAACACTCTCCCCATCCGCCTTAAACACTCTCCCCATCCGCCTTAAACACTCTCCCCATCCCCCTTAAACACTCTCCCCATCCACATTAAACACTCTCCCCATCCACCACCTTAAACACTCTCCCCATCCGCCTTAAATACTCTCCCCATCCACCTTAAACACTCTCCCCATCCACCTTAAACACTCTCCCCAGCCGCCTTAAACACTCTCCCCATCCGCCTTAAACACTCTCCCCATCCACCTTAAACACTCTCCCCATCCGCCTTAAACACTCTCCCCATCCCCCTTAAACACTCTCCCCATCCACCTTAAACACTCTCCCCATCCGCCTTAAAAACTCTCCCCAGCCACCTTAAACATTCTCCTCATCCACCTTAAACACTCTCCCCATCCGCCTTAAACACTCTCCCCATCCGACTTAAACAATCTCTCCATCCACCTTAAACACGCTCCCCATCCACCTTAAACACTCTCCCCATCCGCCTTATACAATCTCTCCATCCACCTTAAACACTCTCCCCATCCACCTTAAACACTCTCCCCATCCACCTTAAACACTCTCCCCATCCGCCTTAAACACTCTCCCCATCCACCTTAAAAACTCTCCCCATCCACATTAAACACTCTCCCCATCCACCTTAAACACTCTCCCCATCCACCTTAAACACTCTCCCCATCCGCCTTAAACACTCTCCCCATCCGCCTTAAACACTCTCCCCATCCGCCTTAAACACTCTCCCCATCCGCCTTAAACACTCTCCCCATCCGCCTTAAACACTCTCCCCATCCGCCTTAAACACTCTCCCCATCCACCTTAAACACTCTCCCCTTCCGCCTTAAACAATCTCCCCATCCGCATTAAACAATCTCTCCATCCGCCTTAAACACTCTTCCCATCCGCCTTAAACATTCTCCCCATCCACCTTAAACCCTCTCCCCATCCACCACCTTAAACACTCTCCCCATCCACCTTAAACACTCTCCCCATCCACCTTAAACATTCTCCCCATCCACCTTAAACACTCTCCCCATCCGCCTTAAACACTCTCCCCATCCACCTTAAACACTCTCCCCATCCACCTTAAACACTCTCCCCATCCACCTTAAACACCCTCCCCATCCACCTTAAACACTCTCCCCATCCGCCTTAAACACTCTCCCCATCCACCTTAAACACTCTCCCCATCCGCCTTAAACACTATCCCCATCCGCCTTAAACACTCTCCCCATCCACCTTAAACACTCTCCCCATCCGCCTTAAACACTCTCCCCATCCACCTTAAACACTCTCCCCAGCCACCTTAAACACTCTCCCCATCTACCTTAAACACTCTCCCCATCCGCCTTTAACACTCTCCCCATCCACCTCAAACATTCTCCCCATCCACCCCAAACACTCTCCCCATCCGCATTAAACACTCTCCCCATCCACCTTAAACACTCTCCCCATCCATCTTAAACACTCTCCCCATCCACCTTAAACATTCTCCCCATCCGCCTTAAACACTCTCCCCATCCGCCTTAAACACTCTCCCCATCCGCCTTAAACACTCTCCCCATCCGCCTTAAACACTCTCCCCATCCGCCTTAAACACTCTCCCCATCCGCCTTAAACACTCTCCCCATCCGCCTTAAACACTCTCCCCATCCGCCTTAAACACTCTCCCCATCCGCCTTAAACACTCTCCCCATCCACCTTAAACACTCCCCCATCCACCTTAAACACTCTCCCCATCCACCTTAAACACTCTCCCCATCCGCCTTAAACACTCTGCCCATCCGCCTTAAACTCTCTCCCCATCCGCCTTAAACACTCTCCCCATCCGCCTTAAACACTCTCCCCATCCACCTTAAACACTCTCCCCATCCACCACCTTAAACACTCTCCCCATCCACCTTAAACACTCCCCCCATCCACCTTAAACACTCTTACCATCCACCTTAAACACTCTCCCCATCCGCCTTAAACACTCTCCCCATCCGCCTTAAACACTCTCCCCATCCGCCTTAAACACGCTCCCCATCCGCATGCAACACTCTCCCCATCCGCCTTAAACACTCTCCCCATCCACCTTAAACACTCTCCCCATCCACCTTAAACACTCTCCCCATCCACGACCTTAAACACTCTCCCGATCCGCCTTAAACACTCTCCCCATCCACCTTAAACACTCTCCCCATCCACCACCTTAAACACTCTCCCCATCCACCTTAAACACTCTCCCCATCCACCTTAAACACTCTCCCCATCCACCTTAAACACTCTCCCCATCCGCCTTGAACACTCTCCCCATCCACCTTAAACACTCTCCCCATCCACCTTAAACAATAACCCCATCCGCCTTAAACACGCTCCCCATCCATCCACCTTAAAAACTCTCCCCATCCACCTTAAACACCTTCCCCAACCGCCTTAAACACTCCCCCCATCCGCCTTAAACACACTCCCCATCCACCTTAAACACTCTCCCCATCCGCCTTAAACATTCTCCCCATCCACCTTAAACACTCTCCCCATCCGCCTTAAACACTCCCCCCATCCGCCTTAAACACACTCCCCATCCACCTGAAACACTCTCCCCATCCACCTTAAACACTCTCCCCATCCACCTTAAACACTCTCCCCATCCGCCTTAAACACTCTCCCCATCCACCTTAAACACTCTCCCCATCCACCTTAAACACTCCCCCCATCCGCCTTAAACACTCTCCCCATCCATCCACCTTAAACACTCTCCCCATCCACCTTAAACACCTTCCCCAACCACCTTAAACACTCCCCTCATCCGCCTTAAACACACTCCCCATCCACCTTAAACACTCTCCCCATCCGCCTTAAACATTCTCCCCATCCACCTTAAAAACTCACCCAATCCACCTTAAACACTCTCCCCATCCACCTTAAACACTCTCCCCATCCGCCTTAAACACTCTCCCCATCCACCTTAAACACTCTCCCCATCCACCTTAAACACTCCCCCCATCCACCTTAAACATTCTCCCCATCCACCTTAAACACTCTCCCCATCCACCTTAAACACTCTCCCCATCCGCCTTAAACACTCTCCCCATCCACCTTAAAAACTCTCCCCATCCACCTTAAACACTCTCCCCATCCACCTTAAACACTCTCCCCATCCACATTAAACACTCCCCCCATCCACCATAAACATTCTCCCCATCCACCTTAAACACTCTCCCCATCCACCTTAAACACTCTCCCCATCCGCCTTAAACACTCTCCCCATCCACCTTAAACATTCTCCCCATCCGCCTTAAACTCGCTCCCCATCCACCTTAAACAATCTCCCCATCCACCTTAAACACTCTCCCCATCCACCTTAAACACTCTCCCCATCCACCTTAAACACTCTCCCCATCCACCTTAAACACTCCCCCCATCCACCTTAAACATTCTCCCCATCCACCTTAAACACTCTCCCCATTCACCTTAAACACTCTCCCCATCCACCTTAAACACTCTCCCCATCCACCTTAAACACTCTCCCCATCCACCTTAAACAATCTCCCCATCCGCCTTAAACACTCTCCCCATCCACCTTAAACTCTCTCCCCATCCACCTTAAACACTCTCCCCATCCACCTTAAACACTATCCCCATCCACCTTAAACACTCTCCCCATCCGCCTTAAACACTCTCCCCATCCACCTTAAACACTCTCCCCATCCACATTAAACACTCTCCCCATCCACCTTAAACCATCTCCCCATCCGCCTTAAACACTCTCCCCAACCGCCTGAAACACTCTCCCCATCCACCACCTTAAACACTCTCCCCATCCGCCTTAAACACTCTCCCCATCCACCTTAAACACTCTCCCCATCCACCACCTTAAACACTCTCCCCATCCACCTTAAACACTCTCCCCATCCACCTTAAACACTCTCCCCATCCACCACCTTAAACACTCTCCCCATCCACCTTAAAAACTCTCCCCATCCACCTTAAACACTCTCCCCATCCGCCTTAAACACTCTCCCCATCCACCTTAATCACTCTCCCCATCCACCTGAAACACTCTCCCCATCCACCTGAAACACTCTCCCCATCCACCTTAAACACTTTCCCCATCCGCCTTAAACACTCTCCCCATCCACCTTAAACACTCTCCCCATCCACCTTAAACACTCTCCCCATCCGCCTTAAACACTCTCCCCATCCACCTTAAACACTCTCCCCATCCACCTTAAACACTCTCCCCATCCACCTTAAACACTCTCCCCATCCACCTTATACATTCTCCCCATCCGCCTTAAACTCTCTCCCCATCCACCACCTTAAACACTCCCCCCATCCGCCTGAAACACTCTCCCCATCCACCTTAAACATTCTGCCCATCCACCTTAAACACTCTCCCCATCCACCTTAAACACTCTCCCCATCCACCTTAAACACTGTCCCCATCCACCTTAAACACTCCCCCCATCCACCTTAAACATTCTCCCCATCCACCTTAAACACTCTCCCCATTCACCTTAAACACTCTCCCCATCCACCTTAAACACTCTCCCCATCCACCTTAAACACTCTCCCCATCCACCTTAAACAATCTCCCCATCCGCCTTAAACACTCTCCCCAGCCACCTTAAACTCTCTCCCCATCCACCTTAAACACTCTCCCCATCCACCTTAAACACTATCCCCATCCACCTTAAACACTCTCCCCATCCGCCTTAAACACTCTCCCCATCCACCTTAAACACTCTCCCCATCCACATTAAACACTCTCCCCATCCACCTAAAACACTCTCCCCATCCGCCTTAAACACTCTCCCCATCCGCCTGAAACACTCTCCCCATCCACCACCTTAAACACTCTCCCCATCCGCCTTAAACACTCTCCCCATCCACCTTAAACACTCTCCCCATCCACCACCTTAAACACTCTCCCCATCCACCTTAAACACTCTCCCCATCCACCTTAAACACTCTCCCCATCCACCACCTTAAACACTCTCCCCATCCACCTTAAAAACTCTCCCCATCCACCTTAAACACTCTCCCCATCCGCCTTAAACACTCTCCCCATCCACCTTAAACACTCTCCCCATCCACCTGAAACACTCTCCCCATCCACCTGAAACACTCTCCCCATCCACCTTAAACACTTTCCCCATCCGCCTTAAACACTCTCCCCATCCACCTTAAACACTCTCCCCATCCACCTTAAACACTCTCCCCATCCGCCTTAAACACTCTCCCCATCCGCCTTAAACACTCTCCCCATCCGCCTTAAACACTCTCCCCATCCACCTTAAACACTCTCCCCATCCACCTTATACATTCTCCCCATCCGCCTTAAACTCTCTCCCCATCCACCACCTTAAACACTCCCCCCATCCGCCTGAAACACTCTCCCCATCCACCTTAAACATTCTCCCCATCCACCTTAAACACTCTCCCCATCCACCTTAAACACTCTCCCCATCCACCTTAAACACTCTCCCCATCCACCTTAAACACTCTCCCCATCCACCTTAAACACTCTCCCCATCCACCTTAAACATTCTCCCCATCCACCTTAAACACTCTCCCCATCCGCCTTAAACACTCTCCCCATCCGCCTTAAACACTCTCCCGATCCGCCTTAAACACTCTCCCCATCCACCTTAAACACTCTCCCCATCCACCTTAAACACTCTCCCCATCCACCACCTTAAACACTCTCCCCATCCACCTTAAACACTCTCCCCATCCACCTTAAACACACTCCCCATCCGCCTTAAACATTCTCCCCATCCACCTTAAACACTCTCCCCATCCGCCTTAAACACTCTCCCCATCCGCCTTAAACATTCTCCCCATCCGCCTTAAACACTCTCCCCATCCGCCTTAAACACTCTCCCCATCCGCCTTAAACACTCTCCCCATCCGCCTTAAACACTCTCCCCATCCCCCTTAAACACTCTCCCCATCCACATTAAACACTCTCCCCATCCACCACCTTAAACACTCTCCCCATCCGCCTTAAATACTCTCCCCATCCACCTTAAACACTCTCCCCATCCACCTTAAACACTCTCCCCAGCCGCCTTAAACACTCTCCCCATCCGCGTTAAACACTCTCCCCATCCACCTTAAACACTCTCCCCATCCGCCTTAAACACTCTCCCCATCCCCCTTAAACACTCTCCCTATCCACCTTAAACACTCTCCCCATCCGCCTTAAACACTCTCCCCAGCCACCTTAAACATTCTCCTCATCCACCTTAAACACTCTCCCCATCCGCCTTAAACACTCTCCCCATCCGACTTAAACAATCTCTCCATCCACCTTAAACACGCTCCCCATCCACCTTAAACACTCTCCCCATCCGCCTTATACAATCTCTCCATCCACCTTAAACACTCTCCCCATCCACCTTAAACACTCTCCCCATCCACCTTAAACACTCTCCCCATCCGCCTTAAACACTCTCCCCATCCACCTTAAAACTCTCCCCATCCACATTAAGCACTCTCCCCATCCACCTTAAACACTCTCCCCATCCACCTTAAACACTCTCCCCATCCGCCTTAAACACTCTCCCCATCCGCCTTAAACACTCTCCCCATCCGCCTTAAACACTCTCCCCATCCGCCTTAAACACTCTCCCCATCCGCCTTAAACACTCTCCCCATCCACCTTAAACACTCTCCCCTTCCGCCTTAAACAATCTCCCCATCCGCCTTAAACACTCTTCCCATCCGCCTTAAACATTCTCCCCATCCACCTTAAACCCTCTCCCCATCCACCACCTTAAACACTCTCCCCATCCACCTTAAACACACTCCCCATCCACCTTAAACATTCTCCCCATCCACCTTAAACACTCTCCCCATCCGCCTTAAACACTCTCCCCATCCACCTTAAACACTCTCCCCATCCACCTTAAACACTCTCCCCATCCACCTTAAACACCCTCCCCATCCACCTTAAACACTCTCCCCATCCGCCTTAAACACTCTCCCCATCCACCTTAAACACTCTCCCCATCCGCCTTAAACACTATCCCCATCCGCCTTAAACACTCTCCCCATCCACCTTAAACACTCTCCCCATCCACCTTAAACACTCTCCCCATCCACCTTAAACACCCTCCCCATCCACCTTAAACACTCTCCCCAGCCACCTTAAACACTCTCCCCATCTACCTTAAACACTCTCCCCATCCGCCTTTAACACTCTCCCCATCCACCTCAAACATTCTCCCCATCCACCCCAAACACTCTCCCCATCCGCATTAAACACTCTCCCCATCCACCTTAAACACTCTCCCCATCCATCTTAAACACTCTCCCCATCCACCTTAAACATTCTCCCCATCCGCCTTAAACACTCTCCCCATCCGCCTTAAACACTCTCCCCATCCGCCTTAAACACTCTCCCCATCCGCCTTAAACACTCTCCCCATCCGCCTTAAACACTCTCCCCATCCGCCTTAAACACTCTCCCCATCCGCCTTAAACACTCTCCCCATCCGCCTTAAACACTCTCCCCATCCGCCCCTTAAACACTCTCCCCATCCACCTTAAACACTCCCCCATCCACCTTAAACACTCTCCCCATCCACCTTAAACACTCTCCCCATCCGCCTTAAACACTCTGCCCATCCGCCTTAAACTCTCTCCCCATCCGCCTTAAACACTCTCCCCATCCGCCTTAAACACTCTCCCCATCCACCTTAAACACTCTCCCCATCCACCACCTTAAACACTCTCCCCATCCACCTTAAACACTCCCCCCATCCACCTTAAACACTCTTACCATCCACCTTAAACACTCTCCCCATCCGCCTTAACACTCTCCCATCCGCCTTAAACACTCTCCCCATCCGCCTTAAACACGCTCCCCATCCGCATGCAACACTCTCCCCATCCGCCTTAAACACTCTCCCCATCCACCTTAAACACTCTCCCCATCCACCTTAAACACTCTCCCCATCCACGACCTTAAACAGTCTCCCCATCCGCCTTAAACACTCTTCCCATCCGCCTTAAACATTCTCCCCATCCACCTTAAACACTCTCCCCATCCACCTTAAACACTCTCCCCATCCACCTTAAACACTCTCCCCATCCGCCTTAAACACTCTCCCCATCCGCCTTAAACACTCTCCCCATCCGCCTTAAACACTCTCCCCATCCGCCTTAAACACCCTCCCCATCTCCCTCAAACACTCTCACCATCCACCTTAAACACTCTCCCCATCCACCTTAAACACTCTCCCCATCCACCTTAAACATTCTCCTCTTCCACCATAAACATTCTCCCCATCCAACTTAAACACTCTCCCCATCCACCTTAAACACTCTCCCCATCCACCACCTTAAACACTCTCCCCATCCACCTTAAACACTCTCCCCATCCACCTTAAACACTCTCCCCATCCACCTTAAACACTCTCCCCATCCGCCTTAAACACTCTCCCCATCCACCTTAAACACTCTCCCCATCCACCTTAAACAATAACCCCATCCGCCTTAAACATGCTCCCCATCCATCCACCTTAAAAACTCTCCCCATCCACCTTAAACACCTTCCCCAACCGCCTTAAACACTGCCCCCATCCGCCTTAAACACACTCCCCATCCACCTTAAACACTCTCCCCATCCGCCTTAAACATTCTCCCCATCTACCTTAAACACTCTCCCCATCCGCCTTAAACACTCCCCCCATCCGCCTTAAACACACTCCCCATCCACCTGAAACACTCTCCCCATCCACCTTAAACACTCTCCCCATCCACCTTAAACACTCTCCCCATCCGCCTTAAACACTCTCCCCATCCACCTTAAACACTCTCCCCATCCACCTTAAACACTCCCCCCATCCGCCTTAAACACTCTCCCCATCCATCCACCTTAAACACTCTCCCCATCCACCTTAAACACCTTCCCCAACCGCCTTAAACACTCCCCCCATCCGCCTTAAACACACTCCCCATCCACCTTAAACACTCTCCCCATCCGCCTTAAACATTCTCCCCATCCACCTTAAAAACTCACCCAATCCACCTTAAACACTCTCCCCATCCACCTTAAACACTCTCCCCATCCGCCTTAAACACTCCCCCCATCCACCTTAAACATTCTCCCCATCCACCTTAAACATTCTCCCCATCCACCTTAAACACTCTCCCCATCCGCCTTAAACACTCTCCCCATCCACCTTAAACACTCTCCCCATCCACCTTAAACACTCTCCCCATCCACCTTAAACACTCTCCCCATCCACCTTAAACACTCCCCCCATCCACCATAAACATTCTCCCCATCCACCTTAAACACTCTCCCCATCCACCTTAAACACTCTCCCCATCCGCCTTAAACACTCTCCCCATCCACCTTAAACATTCTCCCCATCCGCCTTAAACTCGCTCCCCATCCACCTTAAACAATCTCCCCATCCACCTTAAACACTCTCCCCATCCACCTTAAACACTCTCCCCATCCACCTTAAACACTCTCCCCATCCACCTTAAACACTCCCCCCATCCACCTTAAACATTCTCCCCATCCACCTTAAACACTCTCCCCATTCACCTTAAACACTCTCCCCATCCACCTTAAACACTCTCCCCATCCACCTTAAACACTCTCCCCATCCACCTTAAACAATCTCCCCATCCGCCTTAAACACTCTCCCCATCCACCTTAAACTCTCTCCCCATCCACCTTAAACACTCTCCCCATCCACCTTAAACACTATCCCCATCCACCTTAAACACTCTCCCCATCCGCCTTAAACACTCTCCCCATCCACCTTAAACACTCTCCCCATCCACATTAAACACTCTCCCCATCCACCTTAAACAATCTCCCCATCCGCCTTAAACACTCTCCCCATCCGCCTGAAACACTCTCCCCATCCACCACCTTAAACACTCTCCCCATCCGCCTTAAACACTCTCCCCATCCACCTTAAACACTCTCCCCATCCACCACCTTAAACACTCTCCCCATCCACCTTAAACACTCTCCCCATCCACCTTAAACCCTCTCCCCATCCACCACCTTAAACACTCTCCCCATCCACCTTAAAAACTCTCCCCATCCACCTTAAACAGTCTCCCCATCCGCCTTAAACACTCTCCCCATCCACCTTAATCACTCTCCCCATCCACCTGAAACACTCTCCCCATCCACCTGAAACACTCTCCCCATCCACCTTAAACACTTTCCCCATCCGCCTTAAACACTCTCCCCATCCACCTTAAACACTCTCCCCATCCTCCTTAAACACTCTCCCCATCCGCCTTAAACACTCTCCCCATCCACCTTAAACACTCTCCCCATCCACCTTAAACACTCTCCCCATCCACCTTAAACACTCTCCCCATCCAACTTATACATTCTCCCCATCCGCCTTAAACTCTCTCCCCATCCACCACCTTAAAGGGCAGCACGGTGGCATAGTGGTTAGCACTGTTGCCTCACAGCGCCAGGGACCCGGGTTCAAATCCGGCCTCGGGTGACTGTCTGTGTGGAGTTTGCACATTCTCCCCGTGTTTGCGTGGGTTTCCTCCGGGTGCTCCGGTTTCCTCCCACAGTCCAAAGATGTGCGGGTTAGGTTGATTGGCCATGATAAAAAAAAAATTGGCCCTTAGTGTTAGGGGGGATTAAATATGTGGGGTTACGGGGACAGGGCTTGGGTGGGATGGCTGTCGGTGTAGGGACCGGGTGCTAGGGTTTGGATGATCAGCCATGATCTCGTTGAATGGCGGAGCAGGCTCGAAGGGCCGAATGGCCTACTCCTGCTCCTAGTTTCTATGTTTCTATGTTTCTATGTTAAACACTCCCCCCATCCGCCTGAAACACTCTCCCCATCCACCTTAAACATTCTCCCCATCCACCTTAAACACTCTCCCCATCCACCTTAAACACTCTCCCCATCCACCTTAAACACTCTCCCCATCCACCTTAAACACTCCCCCCATCCACCTTAAACATTCTCCCCATCCACCTTAAACACTCTCCCCATTCACCTTAAACACTCTCCCCATCCACCTTAAACACTCTCCCCATCCACCTTAAACACTCTCCCCATCCACCTTAAACAATCTCCCCATCCGCCTTAAACACTCTCCCCATCCACCTTAAACTCTCTCCCCATCCACCTTAAACACTCTCCCCATCCACCTTAAACACTATCCCCATCCACCTTAAACACTCTCCCCATCCGCCTTAAACACTCTCCCCATCCACCTTAAACACTCTCCCCATCCACATTAAACACTCTCCCCATCCACCTTAAACACTCTCCCCATCCGCCTTAAACACTCTCCCCATCCGCCTGAAACACTCTCCCCATCCACCACCTTAAACACTCTCCCCATCCGCCTTAAACACTCTCCCCATCCACCTTAAACACTCTCCCCATCCACCACCTTAAACACTCTCCCCATCCACCTTAAACTCTCTCCCCATCCACCTTAAACACTCTCCCCATCCACCTTAAACACTATCCCCATCCACCTTAAACACTCTCCCCATCCGCCTTAAACACTCTCCCCATCCACCTTAAACACTCTCCCCATCCACATTAAACACTCTCCCCATCCACCTTAAACACTCTCCCCATCCGCCTTAAACACTCTCCCCATCCGCCTTAAACACTCTCCCCATCCACCACCTTAAACACTCTCCCCATCCACCTTAAACACTCTCCCCATCCACCTTAAACACTCTCCCCATCCACCACCTTAAACACTCTCCCCATCCACCTTAAAAACTCTCCCCATCCACCTTAAACACTCTCCCCATCCGCCTTAAACACTCTCCCCATCCACCTTAAACACTCTCCCCATCCACCTGAAACACTCTCCCCATCCACCTGAAACACTCTCCCCATCCACCTTAAACACTTTCCCCATCCGCCTTAAACACTCTCCCCATCCACCTTAAACACTCTCCCCATCCACCTTAAACACTCTCCCCATCCGCCTTAAACACTCTCCCCATCCGCCTTAAACACTCTCCCCATCCACCTTAAACACTCTCCCCATCCACCTTAAACACTCTACCCATCCACCTTATACATTCTCCCCATCCGCCTTAAACTCTCTCCCCATCCACCACCTTAAACACTCCCCCCATCCGCCTGAAACACTCTCCCCATCCACCTTAAACATTCTCCCCATCCACCTTAAACACTCTCCCCATCCACCTTAAACACTCTCCCCATCCACCTTAAACACTCTCCCCATCCACCTTAAACACTCTCCCCATCCACCTTAAACACTCTCCCCATCCACCTTAAACATTCTCCCCATCCACCTTAAACACTCTCCCCATCCGCCTTAAACACTCTCCCCATCCGCCTTAAACACTCTCCCGATCCGCCTTAAACACTCTCCCCATCCACCTTAAACACTCTCCCCATCCACCACCTTAAACACTCTCCCCATCCACCTTAAACACTCTCCCCATCCACCTTAAACACACTCCCCATCCGCCTTAAACATTCTCCCCATCCACCTTAAACACTCTCCCCATCCGCCTTAAACACTCTCCCCATCCGCCTTAAACATTCTCCCCATCCGCCTTAAACACTCTCCCCATCCGCCTTAAACACACTCCCCATCCGCCTTAAACACTCCCCCCATCCGCCTTAAACACACTCCCCATCCACCTGAAACACTCTCCCCATCCGCCTTAAACACTCTCCCCATCCACCTTAAACACTCTCCCCATCCACCACCTTAAACACTCTCCCCATCCACCTTAAACACTCTCCCCATCCACCTTAAACACTCTCCCCATCCACCACCTTAAACACTCTCCCCATCCACCTTAAAAACTCTCCCCATCCACCTTAAACACTCTCCCCATCCGCCTTAAACACTCTCCCCATCCACCTTAAACACTCTCCCCATCCACCTGAAACACTCTCCCCATCCGCCTTAAACACTCTCCCCAGCCACCTTAAACATTCTCCTCATCCACCTTAAACACTCTCCCCATCCGCCTTAAACACTCTCCCCATCCGACTTAAACAATCTCTCCATCCACCTTAAACACGCTCCCCATCCACCTTAAACACTCTCCCCATCCGCCTTATACAATCTCTCCATCCACCTTAAACACTCTCCCCATCCACCTTAAACACTCTCCCCATCCACCTTAAACACTCTCCCCATCCGCCTTAAATACTCTCCCCATCCACCTTAAAAACTCTCCCCATCCACCTTAAACACTCTCCCCATCCACCTTAAACACTCTCCCCATCCACCTTAAACACTCTCCCCATCCGCCTTAAACACTCTCCCCATCCGCCTTAAACACTCTCCCCATCCGCCTTAAACACTCTCCCCATCCACCTTAAACACTCTCCCCTTCCGCCTTAAACAATCTCCCCATCCGCATTAAACAATCTCTCCATCCGCCTTAAACACTCTTCCCATCCGCCTTAAACATTCTCCCCATCCACCTTAAACCCTCTCCCCATCCACCACCTTAAACACTCTCCCCATCCACCTTAAACACTCTCCCCATCCACCTTAAACATTCTCCCCATCCACCTTAAACACTCTCCCCATCCGCCTTAAACACTCTCCCCATCCACCTTAAACACTCTCCCCATCCACCTTAAACACTCTCCCCATCCACCTTAAACACCCTCCCCATCCACCTTAAACACTCTCCCCATCCGCCTTAAACACTCTCCCCATCCACCTTAAACACTCTCCCCATCCGCCTTAAACACTATCCCCATCCGCCTTAAACACTCTCCCCATCCACCTTAAACACTCTCCCCATCCGCCTTAAACACTCTCCCCATCCACCTTAAACACTCTCCCCAGCCACCTTAAACACTCTCCCCATCTACCTTAAACACTCTCCCCATCCGCCTTTAACACTCTCCCCATCCACCTCAAACATTCTCCCCATCCACCCCAAACACTCTCCCCATCCGCATTAAACACTCTCCGCATCCACCTTAAACACTCTCCCCATCCATCTTAAACACTCTCCCCATCCACCTTAAACATTCTCCCCATCCGCCTTAAACACTCTCCCCATCCGCCTTAAACACTCTCCCCATCCGCCTTAAACACTCTCCCCATCCGCCTTAAACACTCTCCCCATCCGCCTTAAACACTCTCCCCATCCGCCTTAAACACTCTCCCCATCCGCCTTAAACACTCTCCCCATCCGCCTTAAACACTCTCCCCATCCGCCTTAAACACTCTCCCCATCCACCTTAAACACTCCCCCATCCACCTTAAACACTCTCCCCATCCACCTTAAACACTCTCCCCATCCGCCTTAAACACTCTGCCCATCCGCCTTAAACTCTCTCCCCATCCGCCTTAAACACTCTCCCCATCCACCTTAAACACTCTCCCCATCCACCACCTTAAACACTCTCCCCATCCACCTTAAACACTCTCCCCATCCCCCTTAAACACTCTCCCCATCCACATTAAACACTCTCCCCATCCACCACCTTAAACACTCTCCCCATCCGCCTTAAATACTCTCCCCATCCACCTTAAACACTCTCCCCATCCACCTTAAACACTCTCCCCAGCCGCCTTAAACACTCTCCCCATCCGCCTTAAACACTCTCCCCATCCACCTTAAACACTCTCCCCATCCGCCTTAAACACTCTCCCCATCCCCCTTAAACACTCTCCCCATCCACCTTAAACACTCTCCCCATCCGCCTTAAACACTCTCCCCAGCCACCTTAAACATTCTCCTCATCCACCTTAAACACTCTCCCCATCCGCCTTAAACACTCTCCCCATCCGACTTAAACAATCTCTCCATCCACCTTAAACACGCTCCCCATCCACCTTAAACACTCTCCCCATCCGCCTTATACAATCTCTCCATCCACCTTAAACACTCTCCCCATCCACCTTAAACACTCTCCCCATCCACCTTAAACACTCTCCCCATCCGCCTTAAACACTCTCCCCATCCACCTTAAAACTCTCCCCATCCACATTAAGCACTCTCCCCATCCACCTTAAACACTCTCCCCATCCACCTTAAACACTCTCCCCATCCGCCTTAAACACTCTCCCCATCCGCCTTAAACACTCTCCCCATCCGCCTTAAACACTCTCCCCATCCGCCTTAAACACTCTCCCCATCCGCCTTAAACACTCTCCCCATCCACCTTAAACACTCTCCCCTTCCGCCTTAAACAATCTCCCCATCCGCATTAAACAATCTCTCCATCCGCCTTAAACACTCTTCCCATCCGCCTTAAACATTCTCCCCATCCACCTTAAACCCTCTCCCCATCCACCACCTTAAACACTCTCCCCATCCACCTTAAACACACTCCCCATCCACCTTAAACATTCTCCCCATCCACCTTAAACACTCTCCCCATCCGCCTTAAACACTCTCCCCATCCACCTTAAACACTCTCCCCATCCACCTTAAACACTCTCCCCATCCACCTTAAACACCCTCCCCATCCACCTTAAACACTCTCCCCATCCGCCTTAAACACTCTCCCCATCCACCTTAAACACTCTCCCCATCCGCCTTAAACACTATCCCCATCCGCCTTAAACACTCTCCCCATCCACCTTAAACACTCTCCCCATCCACCTTAAACACTCTCCCCATCCACCTTAAACACCCTCCCCATCCACCTTAAACACTCTCCCCAGCCACCTTAAACACTCTCCCCATCTACCTTAAACACTCTCCCCATCCGCCTTTAACACTCTCCCCATCCACCTCAAACATTCTCCCCATCCACCCCAAACACTCTCCCCATCCGCATTAAACACTCTCCCCATCCACCTTAAACACTCTCCCCATCCATCTTAAACACTCTCCCCATCCACCTTAAACATTCTCCCCATCCGCCTTAAACACTCTCCCCATCCGCCTTAAACACTCTCCCCATCCGCCTTAAACACTCTCCCCATCCGCCTTAAACACTCTCCCCATCCGCCTTAAACACTCTCCCCATCCGCCTTAAACACTCTCCCCATCCGCCTTAAACACTCTCCCCATCCGCCTTAAACACTCTCCCCATCCGCCTTAAACACTCTCCCCATCCACCTTAAACACTCCCCCATCCACCTTAAACACTCTCCCCATCCACCTTAAACACTCTCCCCACCCGCCTTAAACACTCTGCCCATCCGCCTTAAACTCTCTCCCCATCCGCCTTAAACACTCTCCCCATCCGCCTTAAACACTCTCCCCATCCACCTTAAACACTCTCCCCATCCACCACCTTAAACACTCTCCCCATCCACCTTAAACACTCCCCCCATCCACCTTAAACACTCTTACCATCCACCTTAAACACTCTCCCCATCCGCCTTAAACACTCTCCCCATCCGCCTTAAACACTCTCCCCATCCGCCTTAAACACGCTCCCCATCCGCATGCAACACTCTCCCCATCCGCCTTAAACACTCTCCCCATCCACCTTAAACACTCTCCCCATCCACCTTAAACACTCTCCCCATCCACGACCTTAAACAGTCTCCCCATCCGCCTTAAACACTCTTCCCATCCGCCTTAAACATTCTCCCCATCCACCTTAAACACTCTCCCCATCCACCTTAAACACTCTCCCCATCCACCTTAAACACTCTCCCCATCCGCCTTAAACACTCTCCCCATCCGCCTTAAACACTCTCCCCATCCGCCTTAAACACTCTCCCCATCCGCCTTAAACACCCTCCCCATCTCCCTCAAACACTCTCACCATCCACCTTAAACACTCTCCCCATCCACCTTAAACACTCTCCCCATCCACCTTAAACATTCTCCTCTTCCACCATAAACATTCTCCCCATCCAACTTAAACACTCTCCCCATCCACCTTAAACACTCTCCCCATCCACCACCTTAAACACTCTCCCCATCCACCTTAAACACTCTCCCCATCCACCTTAAACACTCTCCCCATCCACCTTAAACACTCTCCCCATCCGCCTTAAACACTCTCCCCATCCACCTTAAACACTCTCCCCATCCACCTTAAACAATAACCCCATCCGCCTTAAACATGCTCCCCATCCATCCACCTTAAAAACTCTCCCCATCCACCTTAAACACCTTCCCCAACCGCCTTAAACACTGCCCCCATCCGCCTTAAACACACTCCCCATCCACCTTAAACACTCTCCCCATCCGCCTTAAACATTCTCCCCATCTACCTTAAACACTCTCCCCATCCGCCTTAAACACTCCCCCCATCCGCCTTAAACACACTCCCCATCCACCTGAAACACTCTCCCCATCCACCTTAAACACTCTCCCCATCCACCTTAAACACTCTCCCCATCCGCCTTAAACACTCTCCCCATCCACCTTAAACACTCTCCCCATCCACCTTAAACACTCCCCCCATCCGCCTTAAACACTCTCCCCATCCATCCACCTTAAACACTCTCCCCATCCACCTTAAACACCTTCCCCAACCGCCTTAAACACTCCCCCCATCCGCCTTAAACACACTCCCCATCCACCTTAAACACTCTCCCCATCCGCCTTAAACATTCTCCCCATCCACCTTAAAAACTCACCCAATCCACCTTAAACACTCTCCCCATCCACCTTAAACACTCTCCCCATCCGCCTTAAACACTCCCCCCATCCACCTTAAACATTCTCCCCATCCACCTTAAACATTCTCCCCATCCACCTTAAACACTCTCCCCATCCGCCTTAAACACTCTCCCCATCCACCTTAAACACTCTCCCCATCCACCTTAAACACTCTCCCCATCCACCTTAAACACTCTCCCCATCCACCTTAAACACTCCCCCCATCCACCATAAACATTCTCCCCATCCACCTTAAACACTCTCCCCATCCACCTTAAACACTCTCCCCATCCGCCTTAAACACTCTCCCCATCCACCTTAAACATTCTCCCCATCCGCCTTAAACTCGCTCCCCATCCACCTTAAACAATCTCCCCATCCACCTTAAACACTCTCCCCATCCACCTTAAACACTCTCCCCATCCACCTTAAACACTCTCCCCATCCACCTTAAACACTCCCCCCATCCACCTTAAACATTCTCCCCATCCACCTTAAACACTCTCCCCATTCACCTTAAACACTCTCCCCATCCACCTTAAACACTCTCCCCATCCACCTTAAACACTCTCCCCATCCACCTTAAACAATCTCCCCATCCGCCTTAAACACTCTCCCCATCCACCTTAAACTCTCTCCCCATCCACCTTAAACACTCTCCCCATCCACCTTAAACACTATCCCCATCCACCTTAAACACTCTCCCCATCCGCCTTAAACACTCTCCCCATCCACCTTAAACACTCTCCCCATCCACATTAAACACTCTCCCCATCCACCTTAAACAATCTCCCCATCCGCCTTAAACACTCTCCCCATCCGCCTGAAACACTCTCCCCATCCACCACCTTAAACACTCTCCCCATCCGCCTTAAACACTCTCCCCATCCACCTTAAACACTCTCCCCATCCACCACCTTAAACACTCTCCCCATCCACCTTAAACACTCTCCCCATCCACCTTAAACCCTCTCCCCATCCACCACCTTAAACACTCTCCCCATCCACCTTAAAAACTCTCCCCATCCACCTTAAACAGTCTCCCCATCCGCCTTAAACACTCTCCCCATCCACCTTAATCACTCTCCCCATCCACCTGAAACACTCTCCCCATCCACCTGAAACACTCTCCCCATCCACCTTAAACACTTTCCCCATCCGCCTTAAACACTCTCCCCATCCACCTTAAACACTCTCCCCATCCTCCTTAAACACTCTCCCCATCCGCCTTAAACACTCTCCCCATCCACCTTAAACACTCTCCCCATCCACCTTAAACACTCTCCCCATCCACCTTAAACACTCTCCCCATCCAACTTATACATTCTCCCCATCCGCCTTAAACTCTCTCCCCATCCACCACCTTAAACACTCCCCCCATCCGCCTGAAACACTCTCCCCATCCACCTTAAACATTCTCCCCATCCACCTTAAACACTCTCCCCATCCACCTTAAACACTCTCCCCATCCACCTTAAACACTCTCCCCATCCACCTTAAACACTCCCCCCATCCACCTTAAACATTCTCCCCATCCACCTTAAACACTCTCCCCATTCACCTTAAACACTCTCCCCATCCACCTTAAACACTCTCACCATCCACCTTAAACACTCTCCCCATCCACCTTAAACAATCTCCCCATCCGCCTTAAACACTCTCCCCATCCACCTTAAACTCTCTCCCCATCCACCTTAAACACTCTCCCCATCCACCTTAAACACTATCCCCATCCACCTTAAACACTCTCCCCATCCGCCTTAAACACTCTCCCCATCCACCTTAAACACTCTCCCCATCCACATTAAACACTCTCCCCATCCACCTTAAACACTCTCCCCATCCGCCTTAAACACTCTCCCCATCCGCCTGAAACACTCTCCCCATCCACCACCTTAAACACTCTCCCCATCCGCCTTAAACACTCTCCCCATCCACCTTAAACACTCTCCCCATCCACCACCTTAAACACTCTCCCCATCCACCTTAAACACTCTCCCCATCCACCTTAAACACTCTCCCCATCCACCACCTTAAACACTCTCCCCATCCACCTTAAAAACTCTCCCCATCCACCTTAAACACTCTCCCCATCCGCCTTAAACACTCTCCCCATCCACCTTAAACACTCTCCCCATCCACCTGAAACACTCTCCCCATCCACCTGAAACACTCTCCCCATCCACCTTAAACACTTTCCCCATCCGCCTTAAACACTCTCCCCATCCACCTTAAACACTCTCCCCATCCACCTTAAACACTCTCCCCATCCGCCTTAAACACTCTCCCCATCCGCCTTAAACACTCTCCCCATCCACCTTAAACACTCTCCCCATCCACCTTAAACACTCTACCCATCCACCTTATACATTCTCCCCATCCGCCTTAAACTCTCTCCCCATCCACCACCTTAAACACTCCCCCCATCCGCCTGAAACACTCTCCCCATCCACCTTAAACATTCTCCCCATCCACCTTAAACACTCTCCCCATCCACCTTAAACACTCTCCCCATCCACCTTAAACACTCTCCCCATCCACCTTAAACACTCTCCCCATCCACCTTAAACACTCTCCCCATCCACCTTAAACATTCTCCCCATCCACCTTAAACACTCTCCCCATCCGCCTTAAACACTCTCCCCATCCGCCTTAAACACTCTCCCGATCCGCCTTAAACACTCTCCCCATCCACCTTAAACACTCTCCCCATCCACCACCTTAAACACTCTCCCCATCCACCTTAAACACTCTCCCCATCCACCTTAAACACACTCCCCATCCGCCTTAAACATTCTCCCCATCCACCTTAAACACTCTCCCCATCCGCCTTAAACACTCTCCCCATCCGCCTTAAACATTCTCCCCATCCGTCTTAAACACTCTCCCCATCCGCCTTAAACACACTCCCCATCCGCCTTAAACACTCCCCCCATCCGCCTTAAACACACTCCCCATCCACCTGAAACACTCTCCCCATCCGCCTTAAACACTCTCCCCATCCACCTTAAACACTCTCCCCATCCACCACCTTAAACACTCTCCCCATCCACCTTAAACACTCTCCCCATCCACCTTAAACACTCTCCCCATCCACCACCTTAAACACTCTCCCCATCCACCTTAAAAACTCTCCCCATCCACCTTAAACACTCTCCCCATCCGCCTTAAACACTCTCCCCATCCACCTTAAACACTCTCCCCATCCACCTGAAACACTCTCCCCATCCACCTTAAACACTCTCCCCATCCACCACCTTAAACACTCTCCCCATCCACCTTAAAAACTCTCCCCATCCACCTTAAACACTCTCCCCATCCGCCTTAAACACTCTCCTCATCCACCTTAAACACTCTCCCCATCCGCCTTAAACACTCTCCCCATCCGACTTAAACAATCTCTCCATCCACCTTAAACACGCTCCCCATCCACCTTAAACACTCTCCCCATCCGCCTTATACAATCTCTCCATCCACCTTAAACACTCTCCCCATCCACCTTAAACACTCTCCCCATCCACCTTAAACACTCTCCCCATCCGCCTTAAATACTCTCCCCATCCACCTTAAAAACTCTCCCCATCCACCTTAAACACTCTCCCCATCCACCTTAAACACTCTCCCCATCCACCTTAAACACTCTCCCCATCCGCCTTAAACACTCTCCCCATCCGCCTTAAACACTCTCCCCATCCGCCTTAAACACTCTCCCCATCCACCTTAAACACTCTCCCCTTCCGCCTTAAACAATCTCCCCATCCGCATTAAACAATCTCTCCATCCGCCTTAAACACTCTTCCCATCCGCCTTAAACATTCTCCCCATCCACCTTAAACCCTCTCCCCATCCACCACCTTAAACACTCTCCCCATCCACCTTAAACACTCTCCCCATCCACCTTAAACATTCTCCCCATCCACCTTAAACACTCTCCCCATCCGCCTTAAACACTCTCCCCATCCACCTTAAACACTCTCCCCATCCACCTTAAACACTCTCCCCATCCACCTTAAACACCCTCCCCATCCACCTTAAACACTCTCCCCATCCGCCTTAAACACTCTCCCCATCCACCTTAAACACTCTCCCCATCCGCCTTAAACATTCTCCCCATCCACCTTAAAAACTCACCCAATCCACCTTAAACACTCTCCCCATCCACCTTAAACACTCTCCCCATCCGCCTTAAACACTCCCCCCATCCACCTTAAACATTCTCCCCATCCACCTTAAACATTCTCCCCATCCACCTTAAACACTCTCCCCATCCGCCTTAAACACTCTCCCCATCCACCTTAAACACTCTCCCCATCCACCTTAAACACTCTCCCCATCCACCTTAAACACTCTCCCCATCCACCTTAAACACTCCCCCCATCCACCATAAACATTCTCCCCATCCACCTTAAACACTCTCCCCATCCACCTTAAACACTCTCCCCATCCGCCTTAAACACTCTCCCCATCCACCTTAAACATTCTCCCCATCCGCCTTAAACTCGCTCCCCATCCACCTTAAACAATCTCCCCATCCACCTTAAACACTCTCCCCATCCACCTTAAACACTCTCCCCATCCACCTTAAACACTCTCCCCATCCACCTTAAACACTCCCCCCATCCACCTTAAACATTCTCCCCATCCACCTTAAACACTCTCCCCATTCACCTTAAACACTCTCCCCATCCACCTTAAACACTCTCCCCATCCACCTTAAACACTCTCCCCATCCACCTTAAACAATCTCCCCATCCGCCTTAAACACTCTCCCCATCCACCTTAAACTCTCTCCCCATCCACCTTAAACACTCTCCCCATCCACCTTAAACACTATCCCCATCCACCTTAAACACTCTCCCCATCCGCCTTAAACACTCTCCCCATCCACCTTAAACACTCTCCCCATCCACATTAAACACTCTCCCCATCCACCTTAAACAATCTCCCCATCCGCCTTAAACACTCTCCCCATCCGCCTGAAACACTCTCCCCATCCACCACCTTAAACACTCTCCCCATCCGCCTTAAACACTCTCCCCATCCACCTTAAACACTCTCCCCATCCACCACCTTAAACACTCTCCCCATCCACCTTAAACACTCTCCCCATCCACCTTAAACCCTCTCCCCATCCACCACCTTAAACACTCTCCCCATCCACCTTAAAAACTCTCCCCATCCACCTTAAACAGTCTCCCCATCCGCCTTAAACACTCTCCCCATCCACCTTAATCACTCTCCCCATCCACCTGAAACACTCTCCCCATCCACCTGAAACACTCTCCCCATCCACCTTAAACACTTTCCCCATCCGCCTTAAACACTCTCCCCATCCACCTTAAACACTCTCCCCATCCTCCTTAAACACTCTCCCCATCCGCCTTAAACACTCTCCCCATCCACCTTAAACACTCTCCCCATCCACCTTAAACACTCTCCCCATCCACCTTAAACACTCTCCCCATCCAACTTATACATTCTCCCCATCCGCCTTAAACTCTCTCCCCATCCACCACCTTAAACACTCCCCCCATCCGCCTGAAACACTCTCCCCATCCACCTTAAACATTCTCCCCATCCACCTTAAACACTCTCCCCATCCACCTTAAACACTCTCCCCATCCACCTTAAACACTCTCCCCATCCACCTTAAACACTCCCCCCATCCACCTTAAACATTCTCCCCATCCACCTTAAACACTCTCCCCATTCACCTTAAACACTCTCCCCATCCACCTTAAACACTCTCACCATCCACCTTAAACACTCTCCCCATCCACCTTAAACAATCTCCCCATCCGCCTTAAACACTCTCCCCATCCACCTTAAACTCTCTCCCCATCCACCTTAAACACTCTCCCCATCCACCTTAAACACTATCCCCATCCACCTTAAACACTCTCCCCATCCGCCTTAAACACTCTCCCCATCCACCTTAAACACTCTCCCCATCCACATTAAACACTCTCCCCATCCACCTTAAACACTCTCCCCATCCGCCTTAAACACTCTCCCCATCCGCCTGAAACACTCTCCCCATCCACCACCTTAAACACTCTCCCCATCCGCCTTAAACACTCTCCCCATCCACCTTAAACACTCTCCCCATCCACCACCTTAAACACTCTCCCCATCCACCTTAAACACTCTCCCCATCCACCTTAAACACTCTCCCCATCCACCACCTTAAACACTCTCCCCATCCACCTTAAAAACTCTCCCCATCCACCTTAAACACTCTCCCCATCCGCCTTAAACACTCTCCCCATCCACCTTAAACACTCTCCCCATCCACCTGAAACACTCTCCCCATCCACCTGAAACACTCTCCCCATCCACCTTAAACACTTTCCCCATCCGCCTTAAACACTCTCCCCATCCACCTTAAACACTCTCCCCATCCACCTTAAACACTCTCCCCATCCGCCTTAAACACTCTCCCCATCCGCCTTAAACACTCTCCCCATCCACCTTAAACACTCTCCCCATCCACCTTAAACACTCTACCCATCCACCTTATACATTCTCCCCATCCGCCTTAAACTCTCTCCCCATCCACCACCTTAAACACTCCCCCCATCCGCCTGAAACACTCTCCCCATCCACCTTAAACATTCTCCCCATCCACCTTAAACACTCTCCCCATCCACCTTAAACACTCTCCCCATCCACCTTAAACACTCTCCCCATCCACCTTAAACACTCTCCCCATCCACCTTAAACACTCTCCCCATCCACCTTAAACATTCTCCCCATCCACCTTAAACACTCTCCCCATCCGCCTTAAACACTCTCCCCATCCGCCTTAAACACTCTCCCGATCCGCCTTAAACACTCTCCCCATCCACCTTAAACACTCTCCCCATCCACCACCTTAAACACTCTCCCCATCCACCTTAAACACTCTCCCCATCCACCTTAAACACACTCCCCATCCGCCTTAAACATTCTCCCCATCCACCTTAAACACTCTCCCCATCCGCCTTAAACACTCTCCCCATCCGCCTTAAACATTCTCCCCATCCGCCTTAAACACTCTCCCCATCCGCCTTAAACACACTCCCCATCCGCCTTAAACACTCCCCCCATCCGCCTTAAACACACTCCCCATCCACCTGAAACACTCTCCCCATCCGCCTTAAACACTCTCCCCATCCACCTTAAACACTCTCCCCATCCACCACCTTAAACACTCTCCCCATCCACCTTAAACACTCTCCCCATCCACCTTAAACACTCTCCCCATCCACCACCTTAAACACTCTCCCCATCCACCTTAAAAACTCTCCCCATCCACCTTAAACACTCTCCCCATCCGCCTTAAACACTCTCCCCATCCACCTTAAACACTCTCCCCATCCACCTGAAACACTCTCCCCATCCGCCTTAAACACTCTCCCCAGCCACCTTAAACATTCTCCTCATCTACCTTAAACACTCTCCCCATCCGCCTTAAACACTCTCCCCATCCGACTTAAACAATCTCTCCATCCACCTTAAACACGCTCCCCATCCACCTTAAACACTCTCCCCATCCGCCTTATACAATCTCTCCATCCACCTTAAACACTCTCCCCATCCACCTTAAACACTCTCCCCATCCACCTTAAACACTCTCCCCATCCGCCTTAAATACTCTCCCCATCCACCTTAAAAACTCTCCCCATCCACCTTAAACACTCTCCCCATCCACCTTAAACACTCTCCCCATCCACCTTAAACACTCTCCCCATCCGCCTTAAACACTCTCCCCATCCGCCTTAAACACTCTCCCCATCCGCCTTAAACACTCTCCCCATCCACCTTAAACACTCTCCCCTTCCGCCTTAAACAATCTCCCCATCCGCATTAAACAATCTCTCCATCCGCCTTAAACACTCTTCCCATCCGCCTTAAACATTCTCCCCATCCACCTTAAACCCTCTCCCCATCCACCACCTTAAACACTCTCCCCATCCACCTTAAACACTCTCCCCATCCACCTTAAACATTCTCCCCATCCACCTTAAACACTCTCCCCATCCGCCTTAAACACTCTCCCCATCCACCTTAAACACTCTCCCCATCCACCTTAAACACTCTCCCCATCCACCTTAAACACCCTCCCCATCCACCTTAAACACTCTCCCCATCCGCCTTAAACACTCTCCCCATCCACCTTAAACACTCTCCCCATCCGCCTTAAACACTATCCCCATCCGCCTTAAACACTCTCCCCATCCACCTTAAACACTCTCCCCATCCGCCTTAAACACTCTCCCCATCCACCTTAAACACTCTCCCCAGCCACCTTAAACACTCTCCCCATCTACCTTAAACACTCTCCCCATCCGCCTTTAACACTCTCCCCATCCACCTCAAACATTCTCCCCATCCACCCCAAACACTCTCCCCATCCGCATTAAACACTCTCCGCATCCACCTTAAACACTCTCCCCATCCATCTTAAACACTCTCCCCATCCACCTTAAACATTCTCCCCATCCGCCTTAAACACTCTCCCCATCCGCCTTAAACACTCTCCCCATCCGCCTTAAACACTCTCCCCATCCGCCTTAAACACTCTCCCCATCCGCCTTAAACACTCTCCCCATCCGCCTTAAACACTCTCCCCATCCGCCTTAAACACTCTCCCCATCCGCCTTAAACACTCTCCCCATCCGCCTTAAACACTCTCCCCATCCACCTTAAACACTCCCCCATCCACCTTAAACACTCTCCCCATCCACCTTAAACACTCTCCCCATCCGCCTTAAACACTCTGCCCATCCGCCTTAAACTCTCTCCCCATCCGCCTTAAACACTCTCCCCATCCACCTTAAACACTCTCCCCATCCACCTTAAACACTCTCCCCATCCACCACCTTAAACACTCTCCCCATCCACCTTAAACACTCCCCCCATCCACCTTAAACACTCTCCCCATCCACCTTAAACACTCTCCCCATCCGCCTTAAACACTCTCCCCATCCGCCTTAAACACTCTCCCCATCCGCCTTAAACACGCTCCCCATCCGCCTTCAACACTCTCCCCATCCGCCTTAAACACTCTCCCCATCCACCTTAAACACTCTCCCCATCCACCTTAAACACTCTCCCCATCCACGACCTTAAACAGTCTCCCCATCCGCCTTAAACACTCTTCCCATCCGCCTTAAACATTCTCCCCATCCACCTTAAACACTCTCCCCATCCACCTTAAACACTCTCCCCATCCACCTTAAACACTCTCCCCATCCGCCTTAAACACTCTCCCCATCCGCCTTAAACACTCTCCCCATCCGCCTTAAACACTCTCCCCATCCGCCTTAAACACCCTCCCCATCTCCCTCAAACACTCTCACCATCCACCTTAAACACTCTCCCCATCCACCTTAAACACTCTCCCCATCCACCTTAAACATTCTCCTCTTCCACCATAAACATTCTCCCCATCCAACTTAAACACTCTCCCCATCCACCTTAAACACTCTCCCTATCCGCCTTAAACACTCTCCCCATCCGCCTTAAACACTCTCCCCATCCGCCTTAAACACTCTCCCCATCCACCTTAAACACGCTCCCCATCCACCTTAAACACTCTCCCCATCCGCCTTAAACACTCTCCCCATCCGCCTTAAACACTCTCCCCATCCACCTTAAACACGCTCCCCATCCACCTTAAACACTCTACCCATCCACCTTAAACACTCTCCCCATCCACCTTAAACACTCTCCCCATCCACCTTAAACATTCTCCCCATCCGCCTTAAACACTCTCCCCATCCGCTTAAACACTCTCTCCATCCGCCTTAAACACTCTCACCATCCTCCTTAAACACTCTCCCCATCCACCTTAAACACCCTCCCCATCCACCTGAAACACTCTCCCCATCCACCTTAAACACTCTCCCCATCCACCTTAAACACTCTCCCCATCCACCTTAAACACTCTCCCCATCCACCATAAACACTCTCCCCATCCACCTTAAACATTCTCCCCATCCACCTTAAACACTCTCCCCATCCGCCTTAAACACTCTCCCCATCCGCCTTAAACACTCTCCCCATCCACCTTAAACACTCTCCCCATCCGCCTTAAACACTCTCCCCATCCACCTTAAACACTCTCCCCATCCACCACCTTAAACACTCTCCCCATCCACCTTAAACACTCTCCCCATCCACCTTAAACACACTCCCCATCCGCCTTAAACATTCTCCCCATCCACCTTAAACACTCTCCCCATCCGCCTTAAACACTCTCCCCATCCGCCTTAAACATTCTCCCCATCCGCCTTAAACACTCTCCCCATCCGCCTTAAACACTCTCCCCATCCGCCTTAAACACTCTCCCCATCCGCCTTAAACACTCTCCCCATCCACCTTAAACACTCTCCCCATCCACCTTAAACACTCTCCCCATCCACCACCTTAAACACTCTCCCCATCCGCCTTAAATACTCTCCCCATCCACCTTAAACACTCTCCCCATCCACCTTAAACACTCTCCCCAGCCGCCTTAAACACTCTCCCCATCCGCCTTAAACACTCTCCCCATCCACCTTAAACACTCTCCCCATCCGCCTTAAACACTCTCCCCATCCGCCTTAAACAATCTCTCCATCCACCTTAAACACACTCCCCATCCACCTTAAACACTCTCCCCATCCGCCTTATACAATCTCTCCATCCACCTTAAACACTCTCCCCATCCACCTTAAACACTCTCCCCATCCACCTTAAACACTCTCCCCATCCGCCTTAAACACTCTCCCCATCCACCTTAAAAACTCTCCCCATCCACCTTAAACACTCTCCCCATCCACCTTAAACACTCTCCCCATCCACCGCCTTAAACACTCTCCCCATCCACCTTAAACACTCTCCCCATCCACCTTAAACACTCTCCCCATCCACCACCTTAAACACTCTCCCCATCCGCCTTAAATACTCTCCCCATCCACCTTAAACACTCTCCCCATCCACCTTAAACACTCTCCCCATCCGCCTTAAACACTCTCCCCAGCCACCTTAAACATTCTCCTCATCCACCTTAAACACTCTCCCCATCCGCCTTAAACACTCTCCCCATCCGCCTTAAACAATCTCTCCATCCACCTTAAACACACTCCCCATCCACCTTAAACACTCTCCCCATCCGCCTTATACAATCTCTCCATCCACCTTAAACACTCTCCCCATCCACCTTAAACACTCTCCCCATCCACCTTAAACACTCCCCCCATCCGCCTTAAACACTCTCCCCATCCACCTTAAAAACTCTCCCCATCCACCTTAAACACTCTCCCCATCCACCTTAAACACTCTCCCCATCCACCGCCTTAAACACTCTCCCCATCCGCCTTAAACACTCTCCCCATCCGCCTTAAACACTCTCCCCATCCGCCTTAAACACTCTCCCCATCCGCCTTAAACACTCTCCCCATCCGCCTTAAACACTCTCCCCATCCACCTTAAACACTCTCCCCTTCCGCCTTAAACAATCTCCCCATCCGCATTAAACAATCTCTCCATCCGCCTTAAACACTCTTCCCATCCGCCTTAAACATTCTCCCCATCCACCTTAAACACTCTCCCCATCCACCACCTTAAACCCTCTCCCCATCCACCACCTTAAACACTCTCCCCATCCACCTTAAACACTCTCCCCATCCACCTTAAACATTCTCCCCATCCACCTTAAACACTCTCCCCATCCGCCTTAAACACTCTCCCCATCCACCTTAAACACTCTCCCCATCCACCTTAAACACTCTCCCCATCCACCTTAAACACTCTCCCCATCCACCTTAAACACTCTCCCCATCCGCCTTAAACACTCTCCCCATCCACCTTAAACACTCTCCCCATCCGCCTTAAACACTCTCCCCATCCGCCTTAAACACTCTCCCCATCCGCCTTAAACACTCTCCCCATCCGCCTTAAACACTCTCCCCATCCGCCTTAAACACTCTCCCCATCCGCCTTAAACACTCTCCCCATCCACCTTAAACACTCCCCCATCCACCTTAAACACTCTCCCCATCCACCTTAAACACTCTCCCCATCCGCCTTAAACACTCTGCCCATCCGCCTTAAATTCTCTCCCCATCCGCCTTAAACACTCTCCCCATCCACCTTAAACACTCTCCCCATCCACCTTAAACACTCTCCCCATCCACCACCTTAAACACTCTCCCCATCCACCTTAAACACTCCCCCCATCCACCTTAAACACTCTCCCCATCCACCTTAAACACTCTCCCCATCCGCCTTAAACACTCTCCCCATCCGCCTTAAACACTCTCCCCATCCGCCTTAAACACGCTCCCCATCCGCCTTAAACACACTCCCCATCCGCCTTCAACACTCTCCCCATCCGCCTTAAACACTCTCCCCATCCACCTTAAACACTCTCCCCATCCACCTTAAACACTCTCCCCATCCACGACCTTAAACAGTCTCCCCATCCGCCTTAAACACTCTTCCCATCCGCCTTAAACATTCTCCCCATCCACCTTAAACACTCTCCCCATCCACCTTAAACACTCTCCCCATCCACCTTAAACACTCTCCCCATCGCCTTAAACACTCTCCCCATCCGCCTTAAACACTCTCCCCATCCGCCTTAAACACTCTCCCCATCCGCCTTAAACACCCTCCCCATCTCCCTCAAACACTCTCACCATCCACCTTAAACACTCTCCCCATCCACCTTAAACACTCTCCCCATCCACCTTAAACACTCTCCCCATCCACCTTAAACATTCTCCTCTTCCACCATAAACATTCTCCCCATCCAAATTAAACACTCTCCCCATCCGCCTTAAACACTCTCCCCATCCGCCTTAAACACTCTCCCCATCCGCCTTAAACACTCTCCCCATCCGCCTTAAACACTCTCCCCATCCGCCTTAAACACTCTCCCCATCCACCTTAAACACTCTCCCCATCCACCTTAAACACTCTCCCCATCCACCTTAAACACTCTACCCATCCCACCTTAAACACTCTCCCCATCCACCTTAAACACTCTCCCCATCCACCTTAAACATTCTCCCCATCCGCCTTAAACACTCTCCCCATCCGCCTAAAACACTCTCTCCATCCGCCTTAAACACTCTCACCATCCTCCTTAAACACTCTCCCCATCCACCTTAAACACCCTCCCCATCCACCTTAAACACTCTCCCCATCCACCTTAAACACTCTCCCCATCCACCTTAAACACTCTCCCCATCCACCTTAAACACTCTCCCCATCCACCTTAAACACTCTCTCCATCCACCTTAAACACTCTCCCCATCCGCCTGAAACACTCTCCCCATCCGCCTTAAACACTCTCCCCATCCGCCTTAAACACTCTCCCCATCCGCCTTAAACACTCTTCCAATCGTCCTTAAACACTCTCCCCATCCGCCTTAAACACTCTCCCCATCCACCTTAAACACTCTCCCCATCCACCTTAAACACTCTCCCCATCCACCTTAAACACTCTCCCCATCCACCTTAAACACTCTCCCCATCCACCTTAAACACTCTCTCCATCCACCTTAAACACTCTCCCCATCGTCCTTAAACACTCTCCCCATCCGCCTTAAACACTCTCCCCATCCGCCTTAAACACTCTCCCCATCCGCCTTAAACACTCTCCCCATCCGCCTTAAACACTCTCCCCATCCGCCTTAAACACTCTCCCCATCCGCCTTAAACACTCTCCCCATCCGCCTTAAACACTCTCCCCATCCGCCTTAAACACTCTTCCAATCGTCCTTAAACACTCTCCCCATCCGCCTTAAACACTCTCCCCATCCACCTTAAACACTCTCCCCATCCACCTTAAACACTCTCCCCATCCACCTTAAAAACTCTCCCCATTCACCTTAAACACTCTCCCCATCCACCTTAAATACTCTCCCCATCCGCCATAAACACTCTCCCCATCCACCTTAAACACTCTCCCCATCCACCTTAAACACTCTCCCCATCCGCCTTAAACACTCTCCCCATCCCCCTAAACACTCTACCCATCCACCTTAAACACTCTCCCCATCCACCATAAACACTCTCCCCATCCACCTTAAACACTCTCCCCATCTGCCTTAAACATTCTCCCCATCCACCTTAAACACTCTCCCCATCCACCTTAAACACTCTCCCCATCCGCCTTAAACACTCTCCCCATCCACCTTAAACACTCTCCCCATCCACCTTAAACACTCTCCCCATCCACCTTAAACACTCTCCCCATCCACCTTAAATACTCTCCCCATCTATCTTAAACACTCTCGCCATCCACCTTAAACACTCTCCCCATCCGCCTTAAACACTCTCCCCATCCGCCTTAAACACTCTCCCCATCCACCTTAAACACTCTCCCCATCCATCTTAAACACTCTCCCCATGCGCCTTAAATACTCTCCCCATCCACCCTAAACACTCTCCCCATCCAACTTAAACACTCTCCCCATCCACCTTAAACACTCTCCCCATCCGCCTTAAACACTCTCCCCATCCGTCTTAAACACTCTCCCCATCCGCCTTAAACACTCTCCCCATCCACCTTAAACACTCTCCCCATCCACCTTAAACACTCTGCCCATCCCCCTTAAACACTCTCCCCATCCACCTTAAACACTCTCCCCATCCGCCTTAAACACTCTCCCCATCCGCCTTAAACACTCTCCCCATCCGCCTTAAACACTCTCCCCATACACCTTAAACACTCTCCCCATCCGCCTTAAACACTCTCCCCATCCACCTTAAACACTCTCCCCATCCGCCTTAAACACTCTCCCCATCCGCCTTAAACACTCTCCCCATCCGCCTTAAACACTCTCCCCATCCACCTTAAACACTCTCCCCATCCGCCTTAAACCCTCTCCCCATCCGCCTTAAACACTCTACCCATGCACCTTAAACACTCTCCCCATCCACCTTAAACACTCTCCCCATGCACCTTAAACACTCTCCCCATCCACCTTAAACACTCTCCCAATCCTCCTTAAACACTCTCCCCATCCGCCTTAAACACTCTCCCCATCCGCCTTAAACACTCTCCCCATCCGCCTTAAACACTCTCCCCATCCACCTTAAACACTCTCCCCAGCCACCTTAAACACTCTCCCCATCTACCTTAAACACTCTCCCCATCCGCCTTTAACACTCTCCCCATCCACCTCAAACATTCTCCCCATCCACCTCAAACACTCAATTCACAATTCACAATTCAAATCGCTTTATTGGCATGATAAGTTACATCTTATGTTGCCAAAGCATCAAAATACATTTATGGTTTAGCACATAAACGCAGTTCTATTCATACAGTGTATAAACAGGTATATCCCTGAGTGTATAAATATACATTCGCATTGTTTATATATATTCTTTTCTTAGTTTACTGGTTGTCCCTCTGTTCATGGCAAGCTGTAACATAGTGTGCCGCCAGTGTTATACAGCTTCTCTCCTCTCCCAGTAGGAATGGGAGTTTTTGGTTGTCATTCAGATTTCTGAAATCAGGGCATATTTGTGTGAATTTTTGGTAGAAATTGTCCCTGATGCCCTGATATTTTCCACAGGCTGTGAGGAAGTGCATCTCTGTCTCCACCACTCCCTGACTGCAGTGAGAGCATATCCTGTCCTCTCTTGGCAGCCTGGTCTGCCTGTGTCTGCCTTTTTCGATCGCTAGGCTATGTTCGCTAAGTCTGTACCTTGTCAAGGTTCTTCTCAGTTTGTTATCCTTTACCGTGGTCAGGTAATCAGCTATGTTGTATTGTCTGTTTAGGGCCAAGTAGCAATTGAGTTTGCTTTGGGTTTTTGTTGTTTCTGCCCAATATGTCAGATATTTTTCCTTTTGCTTAGCGACGATTGTGTTGGGTCGAATTCTTTGTGTTACCCTGTCACTGTCCTGGGGCTGGTTATTGTTAGTATTGCTGTAGTTACTTCACTGAGTCCCAGGACTAGTTGACTGAGGGTATTCTTCTTTATGGTCAGCTCTTGGCATTTCAGGGCGTCGTAGTGATAGCATTGGGGATTGCTCATTTGTAGGTGATTCCCCATCCGCATTAAACACTCTCCCCATCCACCTTAAACACTCTCCCCATCCATCTTAAACACTCTCCCCATCCACCTTAAACATTCTCCCCATCCGCCTTAAACACTCTCCCCATCCGCCTTAAACACTCTCCCCATCCGCCTTAAACACTCTCCCCATCCGCCTTAAACACTCTCCCCATCCGCCTTAAACACTCTCCCCATCCGCCTTAAACACTCTCCCCATCCGCCTTAAACACTCTCCCCATCCGCCTTAAACACTCTCCCCATCCGCCTTAAACACTCTCCCCATCCGCCTTAAACACTCTCCCCATCCACCTTAAACACTCCCCCATCCACCTTAAACACTCTCCCCATCCACCTTAAACACTCTCCCCATCCGCCTTAAACACTCTGCCCATCCGCCTTAAACTCTCTCCCCATCCGCCTTAAACACTCTCCCCATCCGCCTTAAACACTCTCCCCATCCACCTTAAACACTCTCCCCATCCACCACCTTAAACACTCTCCCCATCCACCTTAAACACTCCCCCCATCCACCTTAAACACTCTCCCCATCCACCTTAAACACTCTCCCCATCCGCCTTAAACACTCTCCCCATCCGCCTTAAACACTCTCCCCATCCGCCTTAAACACGCTCCCCATCCGCCTTAAACACGCTCCCCATCCGCCTTCAACACTCTCCCCATCCGCCTTAAACACTCTCCCCATCCACCTTAAACACTCTCCCCATCCACCTTAAAAACTCTCCCCATCCACGACCTTAAACAGTCTCCCCATCCGCCTTAAACACTCTTCCCATCCGCCTTAAACATTCTCCCCATCCACCTTAAACACCCCCATCCACCTTAAACACTTCTCCCCATCCACCTTAAACACTCTCCCCATCCGCCTTAAAACACTCTCCCCATCCGCCTTAAACACTCTCCCCATCCGCCTTAAAACACTCTCCCCATCCGCCTTAAACACCCTCCCCATCTCCCTCAAACACTCTCACCATCCACCTTAAACACTCTCCCCATCCACCTTAAACACTCTCCCCATCCACCTTAAACATTCTCCTCTTCCACCATAAACATTCTCCCCATCCAAATTAAACACTCTCCCCATCCACCTTAAACACTCTCCCCATCCGCCTTAAACACTCTCCCCATCCGCCTTAAACACTCTCCCCATCCGCCTTAAACACTCTCCCCATCCGCCTTAAACACTCTCCCCATCCTCCTTAAACACTCTCCCCATCCACCTTAAACACTCTCCCCATCCACCTTAAACACTCTACCCATCCACCTTAAACACTCTCCCCATCCACCTTAAACACTCTCCCCATCCACCTTAAACATTCTCCCCATCCGCCTTAAACACTCTCCCCATCCGCCTTAAACACTCTCTCCATCCGCCTTAAACACTCTCACCATCCTCCTTAAACACCTCCTCCCCATCCACCTTAAACACCCTCCCCATCCACCTTAAACACTCTCCCCATCCACCTTAAACACTCTCCCCATCCACCTTAAACACTCTCCCCATCCACCTTAAACACTCTCCCCATCCACCTTAAACACTCTCTCCATCCACCTTAACACTCTCCCCATCCGCCTGAAACACTCTCCCCATCCGCCTTAAACACTCTCCCCATCCGCCTTAAACACTCTCCCCATCCGCCTTAAACACTCTCCCATCCGCCTTAACACTCTCCCCATCCGCCTTAAACACTCTCCCATCCGCCTTAAACACTCTCCCCATCCGCCTTAAACACTCTCCCCATCCGCCTTAAACACTCTCCCCATCCGCCTAAACACTCTTCCAATCGTCCTTAAACACTCTCCCCATCCGCCTTAAACACTCTCCCATCCAACTTAAACACTCTCCCCCATCCACCTTAAACACCTCTCCCCATCCGCCTTAAACACTCTCCCCCATCCGTCTTAAACACTCTCCCCATCCGCCTTAAACACTCTCTCCCCATCCACCTTAAACACTCTCCCCATCCACCTTAAACACTCTGCCCATCCCCCTTAAAACACTCTCCCCATCCACCTTAAACACTCTCCCCATCCGCCTTAAACACTCTCCCCATCCGCCTTAAACACTCTCCCCATCCGCCTTAAACACTCTCCCATACACCTTAAACACTCTCCCATCCGCCTTAAACACTCTCCCCATCCACCTTAAACACTCTCCCCATCCGCCTTAAACACTCTCCCCATCCGCCTTAAACACTCTCCCCATCCGCCTTAAACACTCTCCCCATCCGCCTTAAACACTCTCCCCATCCGCCTTAAACCCTCTCCCCATCCGCCTTAAACACTCTACCCATGCACCTTAAACACTCTCCCATCCACCTTAAACACTCTCCCCATGCACCTTAAACACTCTCCCCATCCACCTTAAACACTCTCCCATCCTCCTTAAACACTCTCCCCATCCGCCATAAACACTCTCCCCATCCGCCTTAAACACTCTCCCCATCCGCCTTAAACACTCTCCCCATCCACCTTAAACACTCTCCCCATCCACCTTAAACACTCTCCCCATCCGACTTAAACACTCTCCCCATCCGCCTTAAACACTCTCCCATCCACCTTAAACACTCTCCCCATCCGCCTTAAACACTCTCCCCATCCGCCTTAAACACTCTCCCATCCACCTTAAACACTCTCCCCATCCACCTTACACACTCTCCCCATTCACCTTAAACACTCTCCCCATCCACCTTAAAACTCTCCCCATCCACCTTAAACACTCTCACCCCATCCACCTTAAAAACTCTCCCCATCCACCTTAAACACTCTCCCCATCCGCCTTAAACCACTCCCCATCCACCTTAAAACACTCTCCCCTTCCACCTTAAACACTCTCCCCATCCACCTTAACACTCTCCCCATCCACCTTAAACACTCTCCCCGTCCACGCTTAAACACTCTCCCCATCCACCTTAAACACTCTCCCCATCCGCCCTAAACACTCTCCCCATCCCACATTAAACACTCTCCCCATCCACCTTAAACACTCTCCCCATCCACCTTAAACACTCTCCCCATCCGCCTTAAACAATCTCCCCATCCACCTTAAACACTCTCCCCATCCGCCTTTAACACTCTCCTCATCCACCACCTTAAACACTCTCCCCATCCACCTTAAACACTCTCCCCATCCACCTTAAACATTCTCCCCATCCGCTTAAACACTCTCCCCATCCACCTGAAACACTCTCCCCATCCACCTTAAACACTCTCCCCATCCACCTGTAAACACTCTCCCCATCCACCACCTTAAACTCTCTCCCATCCGCCTAAACACTCTCCCCATCCACCGTAAACACTCTCCCCATCCACCACCTTAAACACTCCCCATCCACCTTAATCACTCTCCCCATCCACCTAAACACTCTCCCCATCCACCACCTTAAACACTCTCCCATCCACCTTAAAAACTCTCCCATCCAACTTAAACACTCTCCCCATCCGCCTTAAAGACTCTCCCCATCCACCTTAAACACTCTCCCCATCCACCTGAAACACTCTCCCCACCCACCTGAAACTCCTCCCCATCCACCTTAACACTCTCCCCATCCGCCTTAAACACTCTCCCCATCCACCTTAAACACTCTCCCCATCCACCTTAAACACTCTCCCCATCCGCCTTAAACACTCTCCCCATCCACCTTAAACACTCTCCCCATCCACCTTAAACACTCTCCCCATCCACCTTATACACTCTCCCCATCCACCTTATACATTCTCCCCATCCGCCTTAAACTCTCTCCCCATCCACCACCTTAAACACTCCCCATCCGCCTGAAACACTCTCCCATCCACCTTAAACATTCTCCCCATCCACCTTAAACACTCTCCCCATCCGCCTTAAACACTCTCCCATCCACCTTAAACACTCTCCCCATCCACCTTAAACAGTCTCCCCATCCACCTTAAACACTCTCCCCATCCACCTTAAACACTCTCACCATCCACCTTAAACATTCTACCCATCCACCTAAACACTCTCCCCATCCACCTTAAACACTCTCCCCATCCACCTTAAACACTCTCCCCATCCACCACCTTAAACACTCTCCCCATCCACCTTAAAAACTCTCCCCATCCACCTTAAACACTCTCCCCATCCGCCTTAAACACTCTCCCCATCCATCCACCTAAACACTCTCCCCATCCACCTGAAACACTCTCCCCATCCGCCTTAAACACTCTCCCCAGCCACCTTAAACATTCTCCTCATCCACCTTAAACACTCTCCCCATCCGCCTTAAACACTCTCCCCATCCGACTTAAACAATCTCTCCATCCACCTTAAACACGCTCCCCATCCACCTTAAACACTCTCACCCATCCGCCTTATACAATCTCTCCATCCACCTTAAACACTCTCCCCATCCACTTAAACACTCTCCCCATCCACCTTAAACACTCTCCCCATCCGCCTTAAAATACTCTCCCCATCCACCTTAAAAACTCTCCCCATCCACCTTAAACACTCTCCCCATCCACCTTAAACACTCTCCCATCCACCTTAAACACTCTCCCCATCCGCCTTAAACACTCTCCCATCCGCCTTAAACACTCTCCCCATCCGCCTTAAACACTCTCCCCATCCACCTTAAACACTCTCCCTTCCGCCTTAAACAATCTCCCCATCCGCATTAAACAATCTCTCCATCCGCCTTAAACACTCTTCCCATCCGCCTAAACATTCTCCCCATCCACCTTAAACCCTCTCCCCATCCACCACCTTAAACACTCTCCCCATCCACCTTAAACACTCTCCCCATCCACCTTAAAACATTCTCCCCATCCACCTTAAACACTCTCCCCATCCGCCTTAAACACTCTCCCCATCCACCTTAAACACTCTCCCCATCCACCTTAAACACTCTCCCCATCCACCTTAAACACCCTCCCCATCCACCTTAAACACTCTCCCATCCGCCTTAAACACTCTCCCCATCCACCTTAAACACTCTCCCCATCCGCCATTAACACTATCCCCATCCGCCTTTAAACACTCTCCCCATCCACCTTAAACACTCTCCCCATCCGCCTTAAACACTCTCCCCATCCACCTTAAACACTCTCCCCAGCACCTTAAACACTCTCCCCATCTACCTTAAACACTCTCCCCATCCGCCTTTAACACTCTCCCCATCCACCTCAAACATTCTCCCCATCCACCCCAAACACTCTCCCCATCCGCATTAACACTCTCCGCATCCACCTTAAACACTCTCCCCATCCATCTTAAACACTCTCCCCATCCACCTTAAACATTCTCCCCATCCGCCTTAAACACTCTCCCCATCCGCCTTAAACACTCTCCCCATCCGCCTTAAACACTCTCCCCATCCGCCTTAAACACTCTCCCATCCGCCTTAAACACTCTCCCCATCCGCCTTAAACACTCTCCCCATCCGCCTTAAACACTCTCCCCATCCGCCTTAAACACTCTCCCCATCCGCCTTAAACACTCTCCCCATCCACCTTAAACACTCCCCCATCCACCTTAAACACTCTCCCCATCCACCTTAACACTCTCCCAATCCCGCCTTAAACACTCTGCCCATCCGCCTTAAACTCTCTCCCCATCCGCCTTAAACACTCTCCCCATCCACCTTAAACACTCTCCCCATCCCCTTAAACACTCTCCCCATCCACCACCTTAAACACTCTCCCCATCCACCTTAAACACTCCCCCCATCCACCTTAAACACTCTCCCCATCCACCTTAAACACTCTCCCCATCCGCCTTAAACACTCTCCCCATCCGCCTTAAACACTCTCCCCATCCGCCTTAAACACGCTCCCCATCCGCCTTCAACACTCTCCCCATCCGCCTTAAACACTCTCCCCATCCACCTTAAACACTCTCCCCATCCACCTTAAACACTCTCCCCATCCACGACCTTAAACAGTCTCCCCATCCGCCTTAAACACTCTTCCCATCCGCCTTAAACATTCTCCCCATCCACCTTAAACACTCTCCCCATCCACCTTAAACACTCTCCCCATCCACCTTAAACACTCTCCCCATCCCGCCTTAAACACTCTCCCCATCCGCCTTAAACACTCTCCCCATCCGCCTTAAACACTCTCCCCATCCGCCTTAACACCCTCCCCATCTCCCTCAAACACCTCTCACCATCCACCTTAAAAACTCTCCCCATCCACCTTAAACACTCTCCCCATCCACCTTAAACATTCTCCTCTTCCACCATAAACATTCTCCCCATCCAACTTAAACACTCTCCCCATCCACCTTAAACACTCTCCCTATCCGCCTTAAACACTCTCCCCATCCGCCTTAAACACTCTCCCCATCCGCCTTAAACACTCTCCCCATCCACCTTAAACACGCTCCCCATCCACCTTAAACACTCTCCCCATCCGCCTTAAACCACTCTCCCCATCCGCCTTAAACACTCTCCCATCCACCTTAAACACGCTCCCCATCCACCTTAAACCACTCTACCCATCCACCTTAAACACTCTCCCATCCACCTTAAACACTCTCCCCATCCACCTTAAACATTCTCCCCATCCGCCTTAAACACTCTCCCCATCCGCTTAAACACTCTCTCCATCCGCCTTAAACACTCTCACCATCCTCCTTAAACACTCTCCCCATCCACCTTAAACACCCTCCCCATCCACCTGAAACACTCTCCCCATCCACCTTAAACACTCTCCCCATCCACCTTAAACACTCTCCCCATCCACCTTAAACACTCTCCCCATCCCCATAAACACTCTCCCATCCACCTTAAACATTCTCCCCATCCACCTTAAACACTCTCCCCATCCGCCTTAAACACTCTCCCCATCCGCCTTAAACACTCTCCCCATCCACCTTAAACACTCTCCCCATCCGCCTTAAACACTCTCCCCATCCACCTTAAACACTCTCCCCATCCACACCTTAAACACTCTCCCCATCCACCTTAAACACTCTCCCCATCCATCTTAAACACACTCCCCATCCGCCTTAAACATTCTCCCCATCCACCTTAAACACTCTCCCCCATCCGCCTTAAACACTCTCCCCATCCGCCTTAAACATTCTCCCCATCCGCCTTAAACACTCTCCCCATCCCCTTAAACACTCTCCCCATCCGCCTTAAACACTCTCCCCATCCGCCTTAAACATTCTCCCCATCCGCCTTAAACACTCTCCCCATCCGCCTTAAACACTCTCCCCATCCACCATAAACACTCTCCCCATCCACCTTAAACATTCTCCCCATCCACCTTAAACACTCTCCCCATCCGCCTTAAACACTCTCCCCATCCGCCTTAAACACTCTCGCCATCCACCTTAAACACTCTCCCTTCCACCATAAACATTCTCCCCATCCAACTTAAACACTCTCCCCATCCACCTTAAACACTCTCCCTATCCGCCTTAAACACTCTCCCCATCCGCCTTAAACACTCTCCCCATCCGCCTTAAACACTCTCCCCATCCACTTAAACACGCTCCCCATCCACCTTAACACTCTCCCCATCCGCCTTAAACACTCTCCCCATCCGCCTTAAACACTCTCCCCATCCACCTTAAACACGCTCCCCATCCACCTTAAACACTCTACCCATCCACCTTAAACACTCTCCCCATCCACCTTAAACACTCTCCCCCATCCACCTTAAACATTCTCCCCATCCGCCTTAAACACTCTCCCCATCCGCTTAAACACTCTCTCCATCCGCCTTAAACACTCTCACCATCCTCCTTAAACACTCTCCCCATCCACCTTAAACACCCTCCCCATCCACCTGAAACACTCTCCCCATCCACCTTAAACACTCTCCCCATCCACCTTAAACACTCTCCCCATCCACCTTAAACACTCTCCCCATCCACCATAAACACTCTCCCCATCCACCTTAAACATTCTCCCCATCCACCTTAAACACTCTCCCCATCCGCCTTAAACACTCTCCCCATCCGCCTTAAACACTCTCCCCATCCACCTTAAACACTCTCCCCATCCGCCTTAAACACTCTCCCCATCCACCTTAAACACTCTCCCCATCCACCACCTTAAACACTCTCCCCATCCACCTTAAACACTCTCCCCATCCATCTTAAACACACTCCCCATCCGCCTTAAACATTCTCCCCATCCACCTTAAACACTCTCCCCATCCGCCTTAAACACTCTCCCCATCCGCCTTAAACATTCTCCCCATCCGCCTTAAACACTCTCCCCATCCGCCTTAAACACTCTCCCCATCCGCCTTAAACACTCTCCCCATCCGCCTTAAACACTCTCCCCATCCACCTTAAACACTCTCCCCATCCACCTTAAACACTCTCCCCATCCACCACCTTAAACACTCTCCCCATCCGCCTTAAATACTCTTCCCCATCCACCTTAAACACTCTCCCCATCCACCTTAAACACTCTCCCCAGCCGCCTTAAACACTCTCCCCATCCGCCTTAAACACTCTCCCCATCCACCTTAAACACTCTCCCCATCCGCCTTAAACACTCTCCCCATCCGCCTTAAACAATCTCTCCATCCACCTTAAACACACTCCCCATCCACCTTAAACACTCTCCCCATCCACCTTAAACACGCTCCCCATCCACCTTAAACACTCTACCCATCCACCTTAAACACTCTCCCCATCCACCTTAAACACTCTCCCCATCCACCTTAAACATTCTCCCATCCGCCTTAAACACTCTCCCCATCCGCTTAAACACTCTCTCCATCCGCCTTAAACACTCTCACCATCCTCCTTAAACACTCTCCCCATCCACCTTAAACACCCTCCCCATCCACCTGAAACACTCTCCCCATCCACCTTAAACACTCTCCCCATCCACCTTAAACACTCTCCCCATCCACCTTAAACACTCTCCCCATCCACCATAAACACTCTCCCCATCCACCTTAAACATTCTCCCCATCCACCTTAAACACTCTCCCCATCCGCCTTAAACACTCTCCCCATCCGCCTTAAACACTCTCCCCATCCACCTTAAACACTCTCCCCATCCGCCTTAAACACTCTCCCCATCCACCTTAAACACTCTCCCCATCCACCACCTTAAACACTCTCCCCATCCACCTTAAACACTCTCCCCATCCATCTTAAACACACTCCCCATCCGCCTTAAACATTCTCCCCATCCACCTTAAACACTCTCCCCATCCGCCTTAAACACTCTCCCCATCCGCCTTAAACATTCTCCCCATCCGCCTTAAACACTCTCCCCATCCGCCTTAAACACTCTCCCCATCCGCCTTAAACACTCTCCCCATCCGCCTTAAACACTCTCCCCATCCACCTTAAACACTCTCCCCATCCACCTTAAACACTCTCCCCATCCACCACCTTAAACACTCTCCCCATCCGCCTTAAATACTCTCCCCATCCACCTTAAACACTCTCCCCATCCACCTTAAACACTCTCCCCAGCCGCCTTAAACACTCTCCCCATCCGCCTTAAACACTCTCCCCATCCACCTTAAACACTCTCCCCATCCGCCTTAAACACTCTCCCCATCCGCCTTAAACAATCTCTCCATCCACCTTAAACACACTCCCCATCCACCTTAAACACTCTCCCCATCCGCCTTATACAATCTCTCCATCCACCTTAAACACTCTCCCCATCCACCTTAAACACTCTCCCCATCCACCTTAAACACTCTCCCCATCCGCCTTAAACACTCTCCCCATCCACCTTAAAAACTCTCCCCATCCACCTTAAACACTCTCCCCATCCACCTTAAACACTCTCCCCATCCACCGCCTTAAACACTCTCCCCATCCACCTTAAACACTCTCCCCATCCACCTTAAACACTCTCCCCATCCACCACCTTAAACACTCTCCCCATCCGCCTTAAATACTCTCCCCATCCACCTTAAACACTCTCCCCATCCACCTTAAACACTCTCCCCATCCGCCTTAAACACTCTCCCCAGCCACCTTAAACATTCTCCTCATCCACCTTAAACACTCTCCCCATCCGCCTTAAACACTCTCCCCATCCGCCTTAAACAATCTCTCCATCCACCTTAAACACACTCCCCATCCACCTTAAACACTCTCCCCATCCGCCTTATACAATCTCTCCATCCACCTTAAACACTCTCCCCATCCACCTTAAACACTCTCCCCATCCACCTTAAACACTCTCCCCATCCGCCTTAAACACTCTCCCCATCCACCTTAAAAACTCTCCCCATCCACCTTAAACACTCTCCCCATCCACCTTAAACACTCTCCCCATCCACCGCCTTAAACACTCTCCCCATCCGCCTTAAACACTCTCCCCATCCGCCTTAAACACTCTCCCCATCCGCCTTAAACACTCTCCCCATCCGCCTTAAACACTCTCCCCATCCGCCTTAAACACTCTCCCCATCCACCTTAAACACTCTCCCCTTCCGCCTTAAACAATCTCCCCATCCGAATTAAACAATCTCTCCATCCGCCTTAAACACTCTTCCCATCCGCCTTAAACATTCTCCCCATCCACCTTAAACACTCTCCCCATCCACCACCTTAAACCCTCTCCCCATCCACCACCTTAAACACTCTCCCCATCCACCTTAAACACTCTCCCCATCCACCTTAAACATTCTCCCCATCCACCTTAAACACTCTCCCCATCCGCCTTAAACACTCTCCCCATCCACCTTAAACACTCTCCCCATCCACCTTAAACACTCTCCCCATCCACCTTAAACACTCTCCCCATCCACCTTAAACACTCTCCCCATCCGCCTTAAACACTCTCCCCATCCACCTTAAACACTCTCCCCATCCGCCTTAAACACTATCCCCATCCGCCTTAAACACTCTCCCCATCCGCCTTAAACACTCTCCCCATCCGCCTTAAACACTCTCCCCATCCGCCTTAAACACTCTCCCCAGCCACCTTAAACACTCTCCCCATCTACCTTAAACACTCTCCCCATCCGCCTTTAACACTCTCCCCATCCACCTCAAACATTCTCCCCATCCACCTCAAACACTCTCCCCATCCGCATTAAACACTCTCCCCATCCACCTTAAACACTCTCCCCATCCATCTTAAACACTCTCCCCATCCACCTTAAACATTCTCCCCATCCGCCTTAAACACTCTCCCCATCCGCCTTAAACACTCTCCCCATCCGCCTTAAACACTCTCCCCATCCGCCTTAAACACTCTCCCCATCCGCCTTAAACACTCTCCCCATCCGCCTTAAACACTCTCCCCATCCGCCTTAAACACTCTCCCCATCCGCCTTAAACACTCTCCCCATCCGCCTTAAACACTCTCCCCATCCGCCTTAAACACTCTCCCCATCCACCTTAAACACTCCCCCATCCACCTTAAACACTCTCCCCATCCACCTTAAACACTCTCCCCATCCGCCTTAAACACTCTGCCCATCCGCCTTAAATTCTCTCCCCATCCGCCTTAAACACTCTCCCCATCCACCTTAAACACTCTCCCCATCCACCTTAAACACTCTCCCCATCCACCACCTTAAACACTCTCCCCATCCACCTTAAACACTCCCCCCATCCACCTTAAACACTCTCCCCATCCACCTTAAACACTCTCCCCATCCGCCTTAAACACTCTCCCCATCCGCCTTAAACACTCTCCCCATCCGCCTTAAACACGCTCACCATCCGCCTTATACACACTCCCCATCCGCCTTCAACACTCTCCCCATCCGCCTTAAACACTCTCCCCATCCACCTTAAACACTCTCCCCATCCACCTTAAACACTCTCCCCATCCACGACCTTAAACAGTCTCCCCATCCGCCTTAAACACTCTTCCCATCCGCCTTAAACATTCTCCCCATCCACCTTAAACACTCTCCCCATCCACCTTAAACACTCTCCCCATCCACCTTAAACACTCTCCCCATCCGCCTTAAACACTCTCCCCATCCGCCTTAAACACTCTCCCCATCCGCCTTAAACACTCTCCCCATCCGCCTTAAACACCCTCCCCATCTCCCTCAAACACTCTCACCATCCACCTTAAACACTCTCCCCATCCACCTTAAACACTCTCCCCATCCACCTTAAACACTCTCCCCATCCACCTTAAACATTCTCCTCTTCCACCATAAACATTCTCCCCATCCAAATTAAACACTCTCCCCATCCGCCTTAAACACTCTCCCCATCCGCCTTAAACACTCTCCCCATCCGCCTTAAACACTCTCCCCATCCGCCTTAAACACTCTCCCCATCCGCCTTAAACACTCTCCCCATCCACCTTAAACACTCTCCCCATCCACCTTAAACACTCTCCCCATCCACCTTAAACACTCTACCCATCCACCTTAAACACTCTCCCCATCCACCTTAAACACTCTCCCCATCCACCTTAAACATTCTCCCCATCCGCCTTAAACACTCTCCCCATCCGCCTAAAACACTCTCTCCATCCGCCTTAAACACTCTCACCATCCTCCTTAAACACTCTCCCCATCCACCTTAAACACCCTCCCCATCCACCTTAAACACTCTCCCCATCCACCTTAAACACTCTCCCCATCCACCTTAAACACTCTCCCCATCCACCTTAAACACTCTCCCCATCCACCTTAAACACTCTCTCCATCCACCTTAAACACTCTCCCCATCCGCCTGAAACACTCTCCCCATCCGCCTTAAACACTCTCCCCATCCGCCTTAAACACTCTCCCCATCCGCCTTAAACACTCTTCCAATCGTCCTTAAACACTCTCCCCATCCGCCTTAAACACTCTCCCCATCCACCTTAAACACTCTCCCCATCCACCTTAAACACTCTCCCCATCCACCTTAAACACTCTCCCCATCCACCTTAAACACTCTCCCCATCCACCTTAAACACTCTCTCCATCCACCTTAAACACTCTCCCCATCGTCCTTAAACACTCTCCCCATCCGCCTTAAACACTCTCCCCATCCGCCTTAAACACTCTCCCCATCCGCCTTAAACACTCTCCCCATCCGCCTTAAACACTCTCCCCATCCGCCTTAAACACTCTCCCCATCCGCCTTAAACACTCTCCCCATCCGCCTTAAACACTCTCCCCATCCGCCTTAAACACTCTCCCCATCCGCCTTAAACACTCTTCCAATCGTCCTTAAACACTCTCCCCATCCGCCTTAAACACTCTCCCCATCCACCTTAAACACTCTCCCCATCCACCTTAAACACTCTCCCCATCCACCTTAAAAACTCTCCCCATTCACCTTAAACACTCTCCCCATCCACCTTAAATACTCTCCCCATCCGCCATAAACACTCTCCCCATCCACCTTAAACACTCTCCCCATCCACCTTAAACACTCTCCCCATCCGCCTTAAACACTCTCCCCATCCCCCTAAACACTCTACCCATCCACCTTAAACACTCTCCCCATCCACCATAAACACTCTCCCCATCCACCTTAAACACTCTCCCCATCTGCCTTAAACATTCTCCCCATCCACCTTAAACACTCTCCCCATCCACCTTAAACACTCTCCCCATCCGCCTTAAACACTCTCCCCATCCACCTTAAACACTCTCCCCATCCACCTTAAACACTCTCCCCATCCACCTTAAACACTCTCCCCATCCACCTTAAATACTCTCCCCATCTATCTTAAACACTCTCGCCATCCACCTTAAACACTCTCCCCATCCGCCTTAAACACTCTCCCCATCCGCCTTAAACACTCTCCCCATCCACCTTAAACACTCTCCCCATCCATCTTAAACACTCTCCCCATGCGCCTTAAATACTCTCCCCATCCACCCTAAACACTCTCCCCATCCAACTTAAACACTCTCCCCATCCACCTTAAACACTCTCCCCATCCGCCTTAAACACTCTCCCCATCCGTCTTAAACACTCTCCCCATCCGCCTTAAACACTCTCCCCATCCACCTTAAACACTCTCCCCATCCACCTTAAACACTCTGCCCATCCCCCTTAAACACTCTCCCCATCCACCTTAAACACTCTCCCCATCCGCCTTAAACACTCTCCCCATCCGCCTTAAACACTCTCCCCATCCGCCTTAAACACTCTCCCCATACACCTTAAACACTCTCCCCATCCGCCTTAAACACTCTCCCCATCCACCTTAAACACTCTCCCCATCCGCCTTAAACACTCTCCCCATCCGCCTTAAACACTCTCCCCATCCGCCTTAAACACTCTCCCCATCCACCTTAAACACTCTCCCCATCCGCCTTAAACCCTCTCCCCATCCGCCTTAAACACTCTACCCATGCACCTTAAACACTCTCCCCATCCACCTTAAACACTCTCCCCATGCACCTTAAACACTCTCCCCATCCACCTTAAACACTCTCCCAATCCTCCTTAAACACTCTCCCCATCCGCCTTAAACACTCTCCCCATCCGCCTTAAACACTCTCCCCATCCGCCTTAAACACTCTCCCCATCCACCTTAAACACTCTCCCCAGCCACCTTAAACACTCTCCCCATCTACCTTAAACACTCTCCCCATCCGCCTTTAACACTCTCCCCATCCACCTCAAACATTCTCCCCATCCACCTCAAACACTCAATTCACAATTCACAATTCAAATCGCTTTATTGGCATGATAAGTTACATCTTATGTTGCCAAAGCATCAAAATACATTTATGGTTTAGCACATAAACGCAGTTCTATTCATACAGTGTATAAACAGGTATATCCCTGAGTGTATAAATATACATTCGCATTGTTTATATATATTCTTTTCTTAGTTTACTGGTTGTCCCTCTGTTCATGGCAAGCTGTAACATAGTGTGCCGCCAGTGTTATACAGCTTCTCTCCTCTCCCAGTAGGAATGGGAGTTTTTGGTTGTCATTCAGATTTCTGAAATCAGGGCATATTTGTGTGAATTTTTGGTAGAAATTGTCCCTGATGCCCTGATATTTTCCACAGGCTGTGAGGAAGTGCATCTCTGTCTCCACCACTCCCTGACTGCAGTGAGAGCATATCCTGTCCTCTCTTGGCAGCCTGGTCTGCCTGTGTCTGCCTTTTTCGATCGCTAGGCTATGTTCGCTAAGTCTGTACCTTGTCAAGGTTCTTCTCAGTTTGTTATCCTTTACCGTGGTCAGGTAATCAGCTATGTTGTATTGTCTGTTTAGGGCCAAGTAGCAATTGAGTTTGCTTTGGGTTTTTGTTGTTTCTGCCCAATATGTCAGATATTTTTCCTTTTGCTTAGCGACGATTGTGTTGGGTCGAATTCTTTGTGTTACCCTGTCACTGTCCTGGGGCTGGTTATTGTTAGTATTGCTGTAGTTACTTCACTGAGTCCCAGGACTAGTTGACTGAGGGTATTCTTCTTTATGGTCAGCTCTTGGCATTTCAGGGCGTCGTAGTGATAGCATTGGGGATTGCTCATTTGTAGGTGATTCCCCATCCGCATTAAACACTCTCCCCATCCACCTTAAACACTCTCCCCATCCATCTTAAACACTCTCCCCATCCACCTTAAACATTCTCCCCATCCGCCTTAAACACTCTCCCCATCCGCCTTAAACACTCTCCCCATCCGCCTTAAACACTCTCCCCATCCGCCTTAAACACTCTCCCCATCCGCCTTAAACACTCTCCCCATCCGCCTTAAACACTCTCCCCATCCGCCTTAAACACTCTCCCCATCCGCCTTAAACACTCTCCCCATCCGCCTTAAACACTCTCCCCATCCGCCTTAAACACTCTCCCCATCCACCTTAAACACTCCCCCATCCACCTTAAACACTCTCCCCATCCACCTTAAACACTCTCCCCATCCGCCTTAAACACTCTGCCCATCCGCCTTAAACTCTCTCCCCATCCGCCTTAAACACTCTCCCCATCCGCCTTAAACACTCTCCCCATCCACCTTAAACACTCTCCCCATCCACCACCTTAAACACTCTCCCCATCCACCTTAAACACTCCCCCCATCCACCTTAAACACTCTCCCCATCCACCTTAAACACTCTCCCCATCCGCCTTAAACACTCTCCCCATCCGCCTTAAACACTCTCCCCATCCGCCTTAAACACGCTCCCCATCCGCCTTAAACACGCTCCCCATCCGCCTTCAACACTCTCCCCATCCGCCTTAAACACTCTCCCCATCCACCTTAAACACTCTCCCCATCCACCTTAAAAACTCTCCCCATCCACGACCTTAAACAGTCTCCCCATCCGCCTTAAACACTCTTCCCATCCGCCTTAAACATTCTCCCCATCCACCTTAAACACTCTCCCCATCCACCTTAAACACTCTCCCCATCCACCTTAAACACTCTCCCCATCCGCCTTAAACACTCTCCCCATCCGCCTTAAACACTCTCCCCATCCGCCTTAAACACTCTCCCCATCCGCCTTAAACACCCTCCCCATCTCCCTCAAACACTCTCACCATCCACCTTAAACACTCTCCCCATCCACCTTAAACACTCTCCCCATCCACCTTAAACATTCTCCTCTTCCACCATAAACATTCTCCCCATCCAAATTAAACACTCTCCCCATCCACCTTAAACACTCTCCCCATCCGCCTTAAACACTCTCCCCATCCGCCTTAAACACTCTCCCCATCCGCCTTAAACACTCTCCCCATCCGCCTTAAACACTCTCCCCATCCTCCTTAAACACTCTCCCCATCCACCTTAAACACTCTCCCCATCCACCTTAAACACTCTACCCATCCACCTTAAACACTCTCCCCATCCACCTTAAACACTCTCCCCATCCACCTTAAACATTCTCCCCATCCGCCTTAAACACTCTCCCCATCCGCCTTAAACACTCTCTCCATCCGCCTTAAACACTCTCACCATCCTCCTTAAACACTCTCCCCATCCACCTTAAACACCCTCCCCATCCACCTTAAACACTCTCCCCATCCACCTTAAACACTCTCCCCATCCACCTTAAACACTCTCCCCATCCACCTTAAACACTCTCCCCATCCACCTTAAACACTCTCTCCATCCACCTTAAACACTCTCCCCATCCGCCTGAAACACTCTCCCCATCCGCCTTAAACACTCTCCCCATCCGCCTTAAACACTCTCCCCATCCGCCTTAAACACTCTCCCCATCCGCCTTAAACACTCTCCCCATCCGCCTTAAACACTCTCCCCATCCGCCTTAAACACTCTCCCCATCCGCCTTAAACACTCTCCCCATCCGCCTTAAACACTCTCCCCATCCGCCTTAAACACTCTTCCAATCGTCCTTAAACACTCTCCCCATCCGCCTTAAACACTCTCCCCATCCAACTTAAACACTCTCCCCATCCACCTTAAACACTCTCCCCATCCGCCTTAAACACTCTCCCCATCCGTCTTAAACACTCTCCCCATCCGCCTTAAACACTCTCCCCATCCACCTTAAACACTCTCCCCATCCACCTTAAACACTCTGCCCATCCCCCTTAAACACTCTCCCCATCCACCTTAAACACTCTCCCCATCCGCCTTAAACACTCTCCCCATCCGCCTTAAACACTCTCCCCATCCGCCTTAAACACTCTCCCCATACACCTTAAACACTCTCCCCATCCGCCTTAAACACTCTCCCCATCCACCTTAAACACTCTCCCCATCCGCCTTAAACACTCTCCCCATCCGCCTTAAACACTCTCCCCATCCGCCTTAAACACTCTCCCCATCCGCCTTAAACACTCTCCCCATCCGCCTTAAACCCTCTCCCCATCCGCCTTAAACACTCTACCCATGCACCTTAAACACTCTCCCCATCCACCTTAAACACTCTCCCCATGCACCTTAAACACTCTCCCCATCCACCTTAAACACTCTCCCCATCCTCCTTAAACACTCTCCCCATCCGCCATAAACACTCTCCCCATCCGCCTTAAACACTCTCCCCATCCGCCTTAAACACTCTCCCCATCCACCTTAAACACTCTCCCCATCCACCTTAAACACTCTCCCCATCCGACTTAAACACTCTCCCCATCCGCCTTAAACACTCTCCCCATCCACCTTAAACACTCTCCCCATCCGCCTTAAACACTCTCCCCATCCGCCTTAAACACTCTCCCCATCCACCTTAAACACTCTCCCCATCCACCTTACACACTCTCCCCATTCACCTTAAACACTCTCCCCATCCACCTTAAAAACTCTCCCCATCCACCTTAAACACTCTCCCCATCCACCTTAAAAACTCTCCCCATCCACCTTAAACACTCTCCCCATCCGCCTTAAACCACTCCCCATCCACCTTAAACACTCTCCCCTTCCACCTTAAACACTCTCCCCATCCACCTTAAACACTCTCCCCATCCACCTTAAACACTCTCCCCGTCCACCTTAAACACTCTCCCCATCCACCTTAAACACTCTCCCCATCCGCCCTAAACACTCTCCCCATCCACATTAAACACTTTCCCCATCCACCTTAAACACTCTCCCCATCCACCTTAAACACTCTCCCCATCCGCCTTAAACAATCTCCCCATCCACCTTAAACACTCTCCCCATCCGCCTTTAACACTCTCCTCATCCACCACCTTAAACACTCTCCCCATCCACCTTAAACACTCTCCCCATCCACCTTAAACATTCTCCCCATCCGCCTTAAACACTCTCCCCATCCACCTGAAACACTCTCCCCATCCACCTTAAACACTCTCCCCATCCACCTGAAACACTCTCCCCATCCACCACCTTAAACTCTCTCCCCATCCGCCTTAAACACTCTCCCCATCCACCGTAAACACTCTCCCCATCCACCACCTTAAACACTCTCCCCATCCACCTTAATCACTCTCCCCATCCACCTTAAACACTCTCCCCATCCACCACCTTAAACACTCTCCCCATCCACCTTAAAAACTCTCCCCATCCAACTTAAACACTCTCCCCATCCGCCTTAAAGACTCTCCCCATCCACCTTAAACACTCTCCCCATCCACCTGAAACACTCTCCCCACCCACCTGAAACACTCTCCCCATCCACCTTAAACACTCTCCCCATCCGCCTTAAACACTCTCCCCATCCACCTTAAACACTCTCCCCATCCACCTTAAACACTCTCCCCATCCGCCTTAAACACTCTCCCCATCCACCTTAAACACTCTCCCCATCCACCTTAAACACTCTCCCCATCCACCTTATACACTCTCCCCATCCACCTTATACATTCTCCCCATCCGCCTTAAACTCTCTCCCCATCCACCACCTTAAACACTCCCCCATCCGCCTGAAACACTCTCCCCATCCACCTTAAACATTCTCCCCATCCACCTTAAACACTCTCCCCATCCACCTTAAACACTCTCCCCATCCACCTTAAACAGTCTCCCCATCCACCTTAAACACTCTCCCCATCCACCTTAAACACTCTCACCATCCACCTTAAACATTCTCCCCATCCACCTTAAACACTCTCCCCATCCGCCTTAAACACTCTCCCCATCCGCCTTAAACACTCTCCCGATCCGCCTTAAACACTCTCCCCATCCACCTTAAACACTCTCCCCATCCACCACCTTAAACACTCTCCCCATCCACCTTAAACACTCTCCCCATCCACCTTAAACACTCTCCCCATGCGCCTTAAACACTCTACCCATCCACCTTAAACACTCTCCCCATCCACCTTAAACAATAACCCCATCCGCCTTAAACACTCTCCCCATCCATCCACCTTAAAAACTCTCCCCATCCACCTTAAACACCTTCCCCAACCGCCTTAAACACTCCCCCCATCCGCCTTAAACACACTCCCCATCCACCTTAAACACTCTCCCCATCCGCCTTAAACATTCTCCCCATCCACCTTAAACACTCTCCCCATCCGCCTTAAACACTCCCCCCATCCGCCTTAAACACACTCCCCATCCACCTTAAACACTCTCCCCATCCACCTTAAACACTCTCCCCATCCACCTTAAACACTCTCCCCATCCGCCTTAAACACTCTCCCCATCCACCTTAAACACTCTCCCCATCCACCTTAAACACTACCCCCATCCGCCTTAAACACTCTCCCCATCCATCCACCTTAAACACTCTCCCCATCCACCTTAAACACCTTCCCCAACCGCCTTAAACACTCCCCCCATCCGCCTTAAACACTCTCCCCATCCACCTGAAACACTCTCCCCATCCACCTGAAACACTCTCCCCATCCACCTTAAACACTCTCCCCATCCGCCTTAAACACTCTCCCCATCCACCTGAAACACTCTCCCCATCCACCTGAAACACTCTCCCCATCCACCTTAAACACTCTCCCCATCCGCCTTAAACTCTCTCCCCATCCGCCTTAAACACTCTCCCCATCCGCCTTAAGCACTCTCCCCATCCGCCTTAAGCACTCTCCCCATCCACCTTAAACACTCCCCCCATCCACCTTAAACATTCTCCCCATCCACCTTAAACACTCTCCCCATCCACCTTAAACACTCTCCCCATCCGCCTTAAACACTCTCCCCATCCACCTTAAACACTCTCCCCATCCACCTTAAACACTCTCCCCATCCACCTTAAACACTCTCCCCATCCACCTTAAACACTCCCCCCATCCACCTTAAACATTCTCCCCATCCACCTTAAACACTCTCCCCATCCACCTTAAACACTCTCCCCATCCGCCTTAAACACTCTCCCCATCCACCTTAAACATTCTCCCCATCCGCCTTAAACTCGCTCCCCATCCACCTTAAACAATCTCCCCATCCACCTTAAACACTCTCCCCATCCACCTTAAACACTCTCCCCATCCACCTTAAACACTCTCCCCATCCACCTTAAACACTCCCCCCATCCACCTTAAACATTCTCCCCATCCACCTTAAACACTCTCCCCATCCACCTTAAACTCTCTCCCCATCCACCTTAAACACTCTCCCCATCCACCTTAAACACTCTCCCCATCCACCTTAAACACTCTCCCCATCCACCTTAAACACTCTCCCCATCCACCTTAAACTCTCTCCCCATCCACCTTAAACACTCTCCCCATCCGCCTTAAACACTCTCCCCATCCGCCTTAAACACTCTCCCGATCCGCCTTAAACACTCTCCCCATCCACCTTAAACACTCTCCCCATCCACCTTAAACACTCTCCCCATCCACCACCTTAAACACTCTCCCCATCCACCGCGACCTCGTACGCGGACGCTATCAAGCTCCCCAAGGACCAGTACACGCGCCCAGTGAACGAAGTGTACGCCAGGCACCTCCTGGGGAGTCGTAAACAACAACCTGGGGAATCGACCGTGGAATACCTTCAGGCACTGTCTGTGCTTGGCCGGGCCTGTGGTTGTAAGGATGTAAAGGCCGCCGTGTACACAGAGGAACGTATCCGGGACGCTTTTGTAGCGGGCCACAGATCCAATTACACCCGACAGCGACTGTTGGAGCAGAGTAACCACGACCTCAACAAGGCCTCTGAACTCGCACTATCATTGGATGCAGCCTACCAGGGCATGGACACACCGACCCCTACGCTGGCATCCGTTACACTGGACCAAGCGAGACTGCACCAACTGGCCAGTTCCACAATGGACATTAAGGTAAATGGTCACGATACAATCTGCCTTTTTGACTCTGGGAGCACGGAGAGCTTCATCCACCCCGACACGGTGTGGCGTTGCTCTCTCCCAGTCCTGCCTGCGCAACAGCGGATTTCTATGGCCTCCGAGTCCCAGTCGGCGGACATCGGCGGCTACTGCGTGGTGACACTCGTAGTAGACGGGACTGTGTACGATCATTTTAAACTTCTGGTCCTGCCTGACCTCTGCGCTGCCGTCCTGCTGGGGTTAGATTTTCAGTGCCACCTTAAAAGTGTTACGATGGCGTACGGTGGACCCCTACCCCCACTCACAGTCCGCAGCCAGCAGCTTCCAAACTGCCCGCCGCGCACCAGGTGCAACCTCTCCACACTCAGAGTCACCCCCCCCCCACTGTTTGCTAACCTCACCCCCGACTGTAAGCCCATCGCCACAAAGAGCAGGCGATACAGTGCCGGGGACAGGGTTTTCATTAAAACCGAAGTGGAGTGGCTCCTGAAAGAAGGGATTATTGAGGGCAGCACCAGCCCCTGGCGAGCCCAGGTTGTGGTCGTTAAGACCGGCGAGAAGCAGCGCCTGGTCATCGACTACAGCCAGACAATAAATCGCTACACCCTGCTGGACGCCTACCCACTCCCCCGTATAGCTGATATGGTCAACCAGATCGCGCAGTACCGCGTCTTCTCGACCATTGACCTGAAATCAGCATACCACCAGCTCCCCATCCGCCCTGAGGATCGCCAGTACACTGCCTTTGAGGCAAACGGCCGCCTCTATCACTTCTTTAGGGTTCCCTTTGGCGTCACCAACGGGGTCTCCGTCTTCCAAAGGGAGATGGACCGGATGGTAGATCAAAATGCGTTGCAGGCCACTTTCCCATATCTGGACAATGTGACCATCTGCGGCCGTGACTTGCAGGACCATGACGCAAACCTCGAAAAATTCCTCCGCACCGCCCAACTCCGAAACCTGACATATAACAAGGAGAAGTGCATATTCCGCACAAACCGCCTCGCCATCCTTGGCTGTGTTGTGGAACACGGAGTCATCGGCCCCAACCCCGACCGGATGCGTCCCCTTATGGAACTTCCACTGCCCCACTGCCTCAAGGCCCTGAAGAGGTGCCTAGGGTTTTTCTCCTATTACGCCCAGTGGGTCCCCTACTATGTGGACAAGGCCCGTCCGCTGATCAAGTCCACCTCTTTTCCCTTGACGGCAGAGGCCCGCTTAGCCTTCCACCGTATCAAGGAGGACATTGCCAAAGCCACCATGCACGCAGTGGACGAATCCATCCCCTTCCAGGTGGAAAGCGACGCGTCTGACTTTGCCCTGGCCGCTACCCTCAATCAGGCGGGGAGACCCGTGGCCTTCTTTTCACGAACCCTCCAAGGCCCGGAGACCAGACACTCCGCTGTTGAGAAGGAGGCCCAGGCGATTGTGGAGGCTGTGCGTCATTGGAGGCACTACCTGGCCGGAAAACGATTTACCCTGCTCACTGACCAGCGTTCAGTTGCTTTTATGTTTAACAACAAGCAGAGGGGCAAAATCAAAAATGACAAGATCTTGAGGTGGAGAATCGAACTTTCCACCTACAACTACGAGATCTTGTACCGGCCCGGGAAGCTAAATGAACCCCCGGATGCGCTATCGCGTGGCACCTGCGCCAGCGCGCAGATCGATAGACTGCGGGCCCTCCACAATGACCTCTGCCACCCGGGGGTCACCAGGTTCTTCCACTTCATCAAGGCCCGCAACCTGCCTTACTCTATTGAGGAGGTCAGGACCATGACCAGGAACTGCCAAGTCTGCGCTGAGTGCAAACCGCACTTTTATAGACCAGACAGGGCCCACCTGATAAAAGCCACTCGCCCCTTCGAGCGCCTGAGCGTCGATTTTAAAGGGCCTCTCCCCTCCTCCGACCGCAATGTGTACTTCCTCAACATCATTGACGAGTACTCCCGTTTCCCGTTCGCCTTCCCCTGCCCGGACATGACCAGTGCCACGGTCATTAAATGTCTGAACAACCTCTTCACCCTGTTCGGCTTCCCCAGCTATATCCATAGCGACCGGGGCTCATCGTTTATGAGCGACGAACTCCGTCAGTACCTGCTAACTAGGGGTATTGCCACAAGCAGGACCACCAGTTACAACCCCCGGGGGAACGGACAGGTGGAAAGAGAAAATGCGACAGTTTGGAAGGCCGTCCTGCTAGCCTTAAAGTCTAGGGGCCTTCCAACCTCCCGCTGGCAGGATGTGCTCCCCGATGCGCTCCACTCTATTCGGTCACTGCTCTGCACTGCCACTAACGCCACCCCTCATGAGAAAATGTTTGTCATCCCAAGGAAGTCCACATCGGGGACATCGCTACCGCCATGGCTGACGTCCCCAGGGCCGGTCCTACTGAGAAGACACGTGAGGACCCATAAAACGGACCCCCTGGTCGAGAGGGTCGACCTCCTCCACGCCAACCCCCAGTATGCTTACATCGCATACCCGGACGGGCGGGAGGACACAGTCTCCATAAGAGACCTTGCACCCTCGGGGGCCGCAGTAACCCACTACCCACTACCACCCCCCCCCACGATCCGATATCCAGCCCCAGCAGACGGCAGGCCTGGGCCCCGCGACCCGCTCGACATCTACGAGGACGACACGCCTGTGCCACAGCCTACGCTGGACTCGACGCCGGAAGCTTCACTACCCCTGCCGTCGCCACGCAGATCACAGCGGCAGACAAGACCTCCGGAGAGACTCCAATACACTAACTTTTAATACACTTCACCCCGCCGGACTCAATTTTAAACAAGGGGTGAATGTGGTAAACCACTGTATGTATTCCTGTTTGTCCTGTTTGTATTCCACTGTGTACATGCCTGGACATGCCTCGGCTGACTCCTCCCACAGGTCCTAGTATAAAGGTGACTGCTCCCCAGCCCTTTGTACCCTGGACCGGTCGACCACGCGAGGCAGACCTCCATTCTGTTGTTAATAAAAGCCTTTAGTTACTCTTCTAACTCTCAGTCTTTTATGAGTAATTGATAGCGCATCACCCATCCACCACCTTAAACACTCTCCCCATCCACCTTAAACACTCTCCCCATCCACCTTAAACACTCTCCCCATCCACCTTAAACACTCTCCCCATCCACCTTAAACACTCTCCCCATCCACCACCTTAAACACTCTCCCCCATCCACCTTAAACACTCTCCCCATCCACCTTAAACACTCTCCCCATCCACCTTAAACACTCTCCCCATCCACCTTAAACACTCTCCCCATCCACATTAAACACTCTCCCCATCCACCTTAAACACTCTCCCCATCCTCCTTAAACACTCTCCCCATCCGCCTTAAACACTCTCCCCATCCGCCTTAAACACTCTCCCCATCCAACTTAAACACCCTCCCCATCCACCTTAAACACTCTCCCCATCCACCTTAAACACTCTCCCCATCCACCTTAAACACTCTCCCCATCCGCCTTAAACACTCTCCCCATCCACCTTAAACACTCTCCCCATCCACTTTAAACACTCTCTCCATCCACCTTAAACACTCTCCCCATCCGCCTTAAACACTCTCCCCATCCACCTTAAACACTCTCCCCTTCCACCTTAAACACTCTCTCCATCCTCATTAAACACTCTCCCCATCCGCCTTAAATACTCTCCCCATCCACCTTAAACACTCTCCCCATCCACCACCTTAAACACTCTCCCCATCCACCTTAAACACTCTCCCCATCCACCTTAAACACTCTCCCCATCCACCTTAAACACTCTTCCCATCCACCACCTTAAACCCTCTCCCCATCCACCTTAAACACTCTCCCCATCCGCCTTAAACACTCTCCCCATCCACCTTAAACACTCTCCCCATCCAACTTAAACACTCTCCCCATCCAACTTAAACACTCTCTCCATCCACCTTAAACACTCTCCCCATCCACCTTAAACACTCTCCCCATCCATCCACCTTAAACACTCTCCCCATCCGCCTTAAACACTCTCCCCATCCACCTTAAACACTCTCCCCATCCGCCTTAAACACTCTCCCCATCCACCTTAAACACTCTACCCATCCGCCTTAAACACTCTCCCCATCCACCTAAAAACTCTCCCCATCCACCTTAAACACTCTCCCCATACACCTTAAACACTCTCCCCATCCAACTTAAACACTCTCTCCATCCACCTTAAACTCTCTCCCCATCCACCTTAAACACTCTCCCCATCCATCTTAAATACTCTCCCCATCCACCTTAATCACTCTCCCCATCCACCTTAAACACTCTCCCCATCCACCTTAAACACTCTCCCCATCCACCTTAAACACTCTCCCCATCCGCCTTAAACACTCTCCCCATCCGCCTTAAACACTCTCCCCATCCGCCTTAAACACTCTCCCCATCCGCCTTAAACACTCTCCCCATCCGCCTTAAAAACACTCCCCATCCGCCTTAAACACTCTCCCCATCCGCCTTAAACACTCTCCCCATCCACCTTAAACACTCTCCCCATCCGCCTTAAACACTCTCCCCATCCGCCTTAAACACTCTCCCCATCCGCCTTAAACACTCTCCCCGTCCGCCTTAAACACTCTCCCCGTCCGCCTTAAACACTCTCCCCGTCCGCCTTAAACACTCTCCCCGTCCGCCTTAAAAACTCTCCCCATCCGCCTTAAACACTCTCCCCATCCGCCTTAAACACTCTCCCCATCCATCCACCTTAAAAACTCTCCCCATCCACCTTAAACACTAACCCCATCCGCCTTAAACACTCTCCCCATCCATCCACCTTAAAAACTCTCCCCATCCACCTTAAACACCTTCCCCAACCGCCTTAAACACTCCCCCCATCCGCCTTAAACACACTCCCCATCCACCTTAAACACTCTCCCCATCCGCCTTAAACATTCTCCCCATCCACCTTAAACACTCTCCCCATCCGCCTTAAACACTCCCCCCATCCGCCTTAAACACACTCCCCATCCACCTTAAACACTCTCCCCATCCACCTTAAACACTCTCCCCATCCACCTTAAACACTCTCCCCATCCGCCTTAAACACTCTCCCCATCCACCTTAAACACTCTCCCCATCCACCTTAAACACTCCCCCCATCCGCCTTAAACACTCTCCCCATCCATCCACCTTAAACACTCTCCCCATCCACCTTAAACACCTTCCCCAACCGCCTTAAACACTCCCCCCATCCGCCTTAAACACACTCCCCATCCACCTTAAACACTCTCCCCATCCGCCTTAAACATTCTCCCCATCCACCTTAAATACACTCCCAATCCACCTTAAACACTCTCCCCATCCACCTTAAACACTCTCCCCATCCGCCTTAAACACTCTCCCCATCCACCTTAAACACTCTCCCCATCCACCTTAAACACTCCCCCCATCCACCTTAAACATTCTCCCCATCCACCTTAAACACTCTCCCCATCCACCTTAAACACTCTCCCCATCCGCCTTAAACACTCTCCCCATCCACCTTAAACACTCTCCCCATCCACCTTGAACACTCTCCCCATCCACCTTAAACACTCTCCCCATCCACCTTAAACACTCCCCCCATCCACCTTAAACATTCTCCCCATCCACCTTAAACACTCTCCCCATCCACCTTAAACACTCTCCCCATCCGCCTTAAACACTCTCCCCATCCACCTTAAACATTCTCCCCATCCGCCTTAAACTCTCTCCCCATCCACCTTAAACAATCTCCCCATCCGCCTTAAACTCTCTCCCCATCCACCTTAAACACTCTCCCCAACCACCTTAAACACTCTCCCCATCCACCTTAAACACTCTCCCCATCCACCTTAAACACTCTCCCCATCCACCTTAAACACTCCCCCCATCCACCTTAAACATTCTCCCCATCCACCTTAAACTCTCTCCCCATCCACCTTAAACACTCTCCCCATCCACCTTAAACACTCTCCCCATCCACCTTAAACACTCTCCCCATCCACCTTAAACACTCTCCCCATCCGCCTTAAACACTCTCCCCATCCAACTTAAACTCTCTCCCCATCCACCTTAAACACTCTCCCCATCCACCTTAAACACTATCCCCATCCACCTTAAACACTCTCCCCATCCGCCTTAAACACTCTCCCCATCCACCTTAAACACTCTCCCCATCCACCTTAAACACTCTCCCCATCCACCTTAAACACTCTCCCCATCCGCCTTAAACACTCTCCCCATCCACCTGAAACACTCTCCCCATCCACCACCTTAAACACTCTCCCCATCCGCCTTAAACACTCTCCCCATCCACCTTAAACACTCTCCCCATCCACCACCTTAAACACTCTCCCCATCCACCTTAAACACTCTCCCCATCCACCTTAAACACTCTCCCCATCCACCACCTTAAAAACTCTCCCCATCCACCTTAAACACTCTCCCCATCCACCTGAAACACTCTCCCCATCCACCTGAAACACTCTCCCCATCCACCTTAAACACTCTCCCCATCCGCCTTAAACACTCTCCCCATCCACCTTAAACACTCTCCCCATCCACCTTAAACACTCTCCCCATCCGCCTTAAACACTCTCCCCATCCGCCTTAAACACTCTCCCCATCCACCTTAAACACTCTCCCCATCCGCCTTAAACACTCTCCCCATCCGCCTTAAACACTCTCCCCATCCGCCTTAAACACTCTCCCCGTCCGCCTTAAACACTCTCCCCGTCCGCCTTAAACACTCTCCCCGTCCGCCTTAAACACTCTCCCCATCCGCCTTAAAAACTCTCCCCGTCCGCCTTAAACACTCTCCCCATCCGCCTTAAACACTCTCCCCATCCATCCACCTTAAAAACTCTCCCCATCCACCTTAAACACTAACCCCATCCGCCTTAAACACTCTCCCCATCCATCCACCTTAAAAACTCTCCCCATCCACCTTAAACACCTTCCCCAACCGCCTTAAACACTCCCCCATCTGCCTTAAACACACTCCCCATCCACCTTAAACACTCTCCCCATCCGCCTTAAACATTCTCCCCATCCACCTTAAACACTCTCCCCATCCGCCTTAAACACTCCCCCCATCCGCCTTAAACACACTCCCCATCCACCTTAAACACTCTCCCCATCCACCTTAAACACTCTCCCCATCCACCTTAAACACTCTCCCCATCCACCTTAAACACTCCCCCCATCCGCCTTAAACACTCTCCCCATCCATCCACCTTAAACACTCTCCCCATCCACCTTAAACACCTTCCCCAACCGCCTTAAACACTCCCCCCATCCGCCTTAAACACACTCCCCATCCACCTTAAACACTCTCCCCATCCGCCTTAAACATTCTCCCCATCCACCTTAAAAACTCTCCCAATCCACCTTAAACACTCTCCCCATCCACCTTAAACACTCTCCCCATCCGCCTTAAACACTCTCCCCATCCACCTTAAACACTCTCCCCATCCACCTGAAACACTCCCCCCATCCACCTTAAACATTCTCCCCATCCACCTTAAACACTCTCCCCAACCACCTTAAACACTCTCCCCATCCGCCTTAAACACTCTCCCCATCCACCTTAAACACTCTCCCCATGCACCTTGAACACTCTCCCCATCCACCTTAAACACTCTCCCCATCCACCTTAAACACTCCCCCCATCCACCTTAAACACTCTCCCCATCCACCTTAAACACTCTCCCCATCCACCTTAAACACTCTCCCCATCCGCCTTAAACACTCTCCCCATCCACCTTAAACATTCTCCCCATCCGCCTTAAACTCTCTCCCCATCCACCTTAAACAATCTCCCCATCCGCCTTAAACACTCTCCCCATCCACCTTAAACACTCTCCCCAACCACCTTAAACACTCTCCCCATCCACCTTAAACACTCTCCCCATTCACCTTAAACACTCCCCCCATCCACCTTAAACATTCTCCCCATCCACCTTAAACACTCTCCCCATCCACCTTAAACACTCTCCCCATCCACCTTAAACACTCTCCCCATCCACCTTAAACACTCTCCCCATCCGCCTTAAACACTCTCCCCATCCACCTTAAACTCTCTCCCCATCCACCTTAAACACTCTCCCCATCCACCTTAAACACTATCCCCATCCACCTTAAACACTCTCCCCATCCGCCTTAAACACTCTCCCCATCCACCTTAAACACTCTCCCCATCCACCTTAAACACTCTCCCCATCCACCTTAAACACTCTCCCCATCCGCCTTAAACACTCTCCCCATCCACCTGAAACACTCTCCCCATCCACCACCTTAAACACTCTCCCCATCCGCCTTAAACACTCTCCCCATCCACCTTAAACACTCTCCCCATCCACCACCTTAAACACTCTCCCCATCCACCTTAAACACTCTCCCCATCCACCTTAAACACTCTCCCCATCCACCACCTTAAACACTCTCCCCATCCACCTTAAAAACTCTCCCCATCCACCTTAAACACTCTCCCCATCCGCCTTAAACACTCTCCCCATCCACCTTAAACACTCTCCCCATCCACCTGAAACACTCTCCCCATCCACCTGAAACACTCTCCCCATCCACCTTAAACACTCTCCCCATCCGCCTTAAACACTCTCCCCATCCGCCTTAAACACTCTCCCCATCCACCTTAAACACTCTCCCCATCCGCCTTAAACACTCTCCCCATCCACCTTAAACACTCTCCCCATCCACCTTAAACATTCTCCCCATCCACCTTAAACACTCTCCCCATCCACCTTATACATTCTCCCCATCCGCCTTAAACTCTCTCCCCATCCACCACCTTAAACACTCCCCCCATCCGCCTGAAACACTCTCCCCATCCACCTTAAACATTCTCCCCATCCACCTTAAACACTCTCCCCATCCACCTTAAACACTCTCCCCATCCACCTTTAACACTCTCCCCATCCACCTTAAACACTCTCCCCATCCACCTTAAACACTCTCCCCATCCACCTTAAACATTCTCCCCATCCACCTTAAACACTCTCCACATCCGCCTTAAACACTCTCCCCATCCGCCTTAAACACTCTCCCGATCCGCCTTAAACACTCTCCCCATCCACCTTAAACACTCTCCCCATCCACCTTAAACACTCTCCCCATCCACCACCTTAAACACTCTCCCCATCCACCACCTTAAACACTCTCCCCATCCACCATAAACACTCTCCCCATCCACCTTAAACACCTTCCCCAACCGCCTTAAACACTCCCCCCATCCGCCTTAAACACACTCCCCATCCACCTTAAACACTCTCCCCATCTGCCTTAAACATTCTCCCCATCCACCTTAAAAAGTCCCCCATCCACCTTAAACACTCTCCCCATCCACCTTAAACACTCTCCCCATCCACCTTAAACACTCTCCCCATCCACCACCTTAAACACTCTCCCCCATCCACCTTAAACACTCTCCCCATCCACCTTAAACACTCTCCCCATCCACCTTAAACACTCTCCCCATCCACCTTAAACACTCTCCCCATCCACATTAAACACTCTCCCCATCCACCTTAAACACTCTCCCCATCCTCCTTAAACACTCTCCCCATCCGCCTTAAACACTCGCCCCATCCGCCTTAAAAACTCTCCCCATCCACCTTAAACACTCTCCCCATCCACCTTAAACACTCTCCCCATCCACCTTAAACACTCTCCCCATCCACCTTAAACACTCTCCCCATCCGCCTTAAACACTCTCCCCATCCACCTTAAACACTCTCCCCATCCACTTTAAACACTCTCTCCATCCACCTTAAACCCTCTCCCCATCCGCCTGAAACACTCTCCCCATCCACCTTAAACACTCTCCCCTTCCACCTTAAACACTCTCTCCATCCTCATTAAACACTCTCCCCATCCGCCTTAAATACTCTCCCCATCCACCTTAAACACTCTCCCCATCCACCACCTTAAACACTCTCCCCATCCACCTTAAACACTCTCCCCATCCACCTTAAACACTCCCCCCATCCGCCTTAAACACACTCCCCATCCACCTTAAACACTCTCCCCATCCGCCTTAAACATTCTCCCCATCCACCTTAAACACTCTCCCCATCCGCCTTAAACACTCCCCCATCCGCCTTAAACACACTCCCCATCCACCTTAAACACTCTCCCCATCCACCTTAAAGACTCTCCCCATCCACCTTAAACACTCTCCCCATCCGCCTTAAACACTCTGCCCATCCACCTTAAACACTCTCCCCATCCACCTAAAACACTCCCCCCATCCGCCTTAAACACTCTCCCCATCCATCCACCTTAAACACTCTCCCCATCCACCTTAAACACTCTCCCCATCCACCTTAAACACTCCCCCCATCCGCCTTAAACACACTCCCCATCCACCTTAAACACTCTCCCCATCCGCCTTAAACATTCTCCCCATCCACCTTAAACACTCTCCCCATCCGCCTTAAACACTCCCCCATCCGCCTTAAACACACTCCCCATCCACCTTAAACACTCTCCCCATCCACCTTAAAGACTCTCCCCATCCACCTTAAACACTCTCCCCATCTGCCTTAAACATTCTCCCCATCCACCTTAAAAAGTCCCCCCATCCACCTTAAACACTCTCCCCATCCACCTTAAACACTCTCCCCATCCACCTTAAACACTCTCCCCATCCACCACCTTAAACACTCTCCCCCATCCACCTTAAACACTCTCCCCATCCACCTTAAACACTCTCCCCATCCACCTTAAACACTCTCCCCATCCACCTTAAACACTCTCCCCATCCACATTAAACACTCTCCCCATCCACCTTAAACACTCTCCCCATCCTCCTTAAACACTCTCCCCATCCGCCTTAAACACTCGCCCCATCCGCCTTAAAAACTCTCCCCATCCACCTTAAACACTCTCCCCATCCACCTTAAACACTCTCCCCATCCACCTTAAACACTCTCCCCATCCACCTTAAACACTCTCCCCATCCACCTTAAACACTCTCCCCATCCACCTTAAACACTCTCCCCATCCACTTTAAACACTCTCTCCATCCACCTTAAACCCTCTCCCCATCCGCCTGAAACAGTCTCCCCATCCACCTTAAACACTCTCCCCTTCCACCTTAAACACTCTCTCCATCCTCATTAAACACTCTCCCCATCCGCCTTAAATACTCTCCCCATCCACCTTAAACACTCTCCCCATCCACCACCTTAAACACTCTCCCCATCCACCTTAAACACTCTCCCCATCCACCTTAAACACTCCCCCCATCCGCCTTAAACACACTCCCCATCCACCTTAAACACTCTCCCCATCCGCCTTAAACATTCTCCCCATCCACCTTAAACACTCTCCCCATCCGCCTTAAACACTCCCCCATCCGCCTTAAACACACTCCCCATCCACCTTAAACACTCCCCCATCCACCTTAAAGACTCTCCCCATCCACCTTAAACACTCTCCCCATCCGCCTTAAACACTCTGCCCATCCACCTTAAACACTCTCCCCATCCACCTAAAACACTCCCCCCATCCGCCTTAAACACTCTCCCCATCCATCCACCTTAAACACTCTCCCCATCCACCTTAAACACCTTCCCCAACCGCCTTAAACACTCCCCCCATCCGCCTTAAACACACTCCCCATCCACCTTAAACACTCTCCCCATCCGCCTTAAACATTCTCCCCATCCACCTTAAAAACTCTCCCAATCCACCTTAAACACTCTCCCCATCCACCTTGAACACTCTCCCCATCCACCTTAAACACTCTCCCCATCCACCTTAAACACTCTCCCCATCCGCCTTAAACACTCTCCCCATCCACCTTAAACATTCTCCCCATCCGCCTTAAACTCTCTCCCCATCCACCTTAAACAATCTCCCCATCCGCCTTAAACACTCTCCCCATCCACCTTAAACACTCTCCCCATCCACCTTAAACACTCTCCCCATCCACCTTAAACACTCCCCCCATCCACCTTAAACATTCTCCCCATCCACCTTAAACACTCTCCCCATCCACCTTAAGCACTCTCCCCATCCACCTTAAACACTCTCCCCATCCACCTTAAACACTCTCCCCATCCACCTTAAACACTCTCCCCATCCGCCTTAAACACTCTCCCCATCCACCTTAAACTCTCTCCCCATCCACCTTAAACACTCTCCCCATCCACCTTAAACACTATCCCCATCCACCTTAAACACTCTCCCCAACCGCCTTAAACACTCTCCCCATCCACCTTAAACACTCTCCCCATCCACCTTAAACACTCTCCCCATCCACCTTAAACACTCTCCCCATCCGCCTTAAACACTCTCCCCATCCACCTGAAACACTCTCCCCATCCACCACCTTAAACACTCTCCCCATCCGCCTTAAACACTCTCCCCATCCACCTTAAACACTCTCCCCATCCACCACCTTAAACACTCTCCCCATCCACCTTAAACACTCTCCCCATCCACCTTAAACACTCTCCCCATCCACCACCTTAAACACTCTCCCCATCCACCTTAAAAACTCTCCCCATCCACCTTAAACACTCTCCCCATCCGCCTTAAACACTCTCCCCATCCACCTTAAACACTCTCCTCATCCACCTGAAACACTCTCCCCATCCACCTTAAACACTCTCCCCATCCGTCTTAAACACTCTCCCCATCCACCTTAAACACTCTCCCCATCCACCTTAAACACTCTCCCCATCCACCTTAAACACTCTCCCCATCCGCCTTAAACACTCTCCCCATCCACCTTAAACACTCTCCCCATCCACCTTAAACACTCTCCCCATCCACCTTAAACACTCTCCCCATCCACCTTATACATTCTCCCCATCCGCCTTAAACTCGCTCCCCATCCACCACCTTAAACACTCCCCCCATCCGCCTGAAACACTCTCCCCATCCACCTTAAACATTCTCCCCATCCACCTTAAACACTCTCCCCATCCACCTTAAACACTCTCCCCATCCACCTTAAACACTCTCCCCATCCACCTTAAACACTCTCCCCATCCACCTTAAACACTCTCCCCATCCACCTTAAACATTCTCCCCATCCACCTTAAACACTCTCCCCATCCGCCTTAAACACTCTCCCCATCCGCCTTAAACACTCTCCCGATCCGCCTTAAACACTCTCCCCATCCACCTTAAACACTCTCCCCATCCACCTTAAACACTCTCCCCATCCACCACCTTAAACACTCTCCCCATCCACCACCTTAAACACTCTCCCCATCCACCTTAAACACTCTCCCCATCCACCTTAAACACTCTCCCCATTGTGGTAAACCACTGTTTGTATTCCTGTTTGTCCTGTTTCTTTTCCACTGTGTACATGCCTGGACATGCCTCGGCTGACTCCTCCCACAGGTCCTAGTATAAAGGTGACTGCTCCCCAGCCCTTTGTACCCTGGACCGGTCGACCACGCGAGGCAGACCTCCATTCTGTTGTTAATAAAAGCCTTTAGTTACTCTTCTAACTCTCAGTCTTTTATGAGTAATTGATAGCGCATCAATTTTATTAACAACATTTTTATAATGGAGAAGATCCTCACACCAGCATGCCTGGACTTAGATCATCGGGAGGCGGACTCATCCACCAAGTTTACTCACTGGCTTAAGTGTTCCAAAAAATCCTGACCGCCTCCGAAGCAATCAAATCGGACGAGGACAAACTGGATGTCCTGACCTCCAAAGTGAACCACCGAGCGTACTCGGTCATCCAAGACGCGACCTCGTACGCGGACGCTATCAAGCTCCCCAAGGACCAGTACACGCGCCCAGTGAACGAAGTGTACGCCAGGCACCTCCTGGGGAGTCGTAAACAACAACCTGGGGAATCGACCGTGGAATACCTTCAGGCACTGTCTGTGCTTGGCCGGGCCTGTGGTTGTAAGGATGTAAAGGCCGCCGTGTACACAGAGGAACGTATCCGGGACGCTTTTGTAGCGGGCCACAGATCCAATTACACCCGACAGCGATTGTTGGAGCAGAGTAACCTCGACCTCAACAAGGCCTCTGAACTCGCACTATCGTTGGATGCAGCCTACCAGGGCATGGACACACCGACCCCTACGCTGGCATCCGTTACACTGGACCAAGCGAGACCGCACCAACTGGCCAGTTCCACAATGGACATTAAGGTAAATGGTCACGATACAATCTGCCTTTTTGACTCTGGGAGCACGGAGAGCTTCATCCACCCCGACACGGTGTGGCGTTGCTCTCTCCCAGTCCTGCCTGCGCAACAGCGGATTTCTATGGCCTCCGAGTCCCAGTCGGCGGACATCGGCGGCTACTGCGTGGTGACACTCGTAGTAGACGGGACCGTGTACGATCATTTTAAACTTCTGGTCCTGCCTGACCTCTGCGCTGCCGTCCTGCTGGGGTTAGATTTTCAGTGCCACCTTAAAAGTGTTACGATGGCGTACGGTGGACCCCTACCCCCACTCACAGTCCGCAGCCAGCAGCTTCCAAACTGCCCGCCGCGCACCAGGTGCAACCTCTCCACACTCAGAGTCACCCCCCCCCACTGTTTGCTAACCTCACCCCCGACTGTAAGCCCATCGCCACAAAGAGCAGGCGATACAGTGCCGGGGACAGGGTTTTCATTAAAACCGAAGTGGAGCGGCTCCTGAAAGAAGGGATTATTGAGGGCAGCACCAGCCCCTGGCGAGCCCAGGTTGTGGTCGTTAAGACCGGCGAGAAGCAGCGCCTGGTCATCGACTACAGCCAGACAATAAATCGCTACACCTTGCTGGACGCCTACCCACTCCCCCGTATAGCTGATATGGTCAACCAGATCGCGCAGTACCGCGTCTTCTCGACCATTGACCTGAAATCAGCGTACCACCAGCTCCCCATCCGCCCTGAGGACCGCCAGTACACTGCCTTTGAGGCAAACGGCCGCCTCTATCACTTCCTTAGGGTTCCCTTTGGCGTCACCAACGGGGTCTCCGTCTTCCAAAGGGAGATGGACCGGATGATAGATCAAAATGCGTTGCAGGCCACTTTCCCATATCTGGACAATGTGACCATCTGCGGCCGTGACTTGCAGGACCATGACGCAAACCTCGAAAAATTCCTCCGCACCGCCCAACTCCGAAACCTGACATATAACAAGGAGAAGTGCATATTCCGCACAAACCGCCTCGCCATCCTTGGCTGTGTTGTGGAACACGGAGTCATCGGCCCCGACCCCGACCGGATGCGTCCCCTTATGGAACTTCCACTGCCCCACTGCCTCAAGGCCCTGAAGAGGTGCCTAGGGTTTTTCTCCTATTACGCCCAGTGGGTCCCCTACTATGCGGACAAGGCCCGTCCGCTGATCAAGTCCACCTCTTTTCCCTTGACGGCAGAGGCCCGCTTAGCCTTCCACCGTATCAAGGAGGACATTGCCAAAGCCACCATGCACGCAGTGGACGAATCCATCCCCTTCCAGGTGGAAAGCGACGCGTCTGACTTTGCCCTGGCCGCTACCCTCAATCAGGCGGGGAGACCCGTGGCCTTCTTTTCACGAACCCTCCAAGGCCCGGAGACCAGACACTCCGCTGTTGAGAAGGAGGCCCAGGCGATTGTGGAGGCTGTGCGTCATTGGAGGCACTACCTGGCCGGAAAACGATTTACCCTGCTCACTGACCAGCGTTCAGTTGCTTTTATGTTTAACAACAAGCAGAGGGGCAAAATCAAAAATGACAAGATCTTGAGGTGGAGAATCGAACTTTCCACCTACAACTACGAGATCTTGTACCGGCCCGGGAAGCTAAATGAACCCCCGGATGCGCTATCGCGTGGCACCTGCGCCAGCGCGCAGATCGATAGACTGCGGGCCCTCCACAATGACCTCTGCCACCCGGGGGTCACCAGGTTCTTCCACTTCATCAAGGCCCGCAACCTGCCTTACTCTATTGAGGAGGTCAGGACCATGACCAGGAACTGCCAAGTCTGCGCTGAGTGCAAACCGCACTTTTATAGACCAGACAGGGCCCACCTGATAAAAGCCACTCGCCCCTTCGAGCGCCTGAGCGTCAATTTTAAAGGGCCTCTCCCCTCCTCCGACCGCAATGTGTACTTCCTCAACACCATTGACGAGTACTCCCGTTTCCCGTTCGCCTTCCCCTGCCCGGACATGACCAGTGCCACGGTCATTAAATGTCTGAACAACCTCTTCACCCTGTTCGGCTTCCCCAGCTATATCCATAGCGACCGGGGCTCATCGTTTATGAGCGACGAACTCCGTCAGTACCTGCTAACTAGGGGTATTGCCACAAGCAGGACCACCAGTTACAACCCCCGGGGGAACGGACAGGTGGAAAGAGAAAATGCGACAGTTTGGAAGGCCGTCCTGCTAGCCTTAAAGTCTAGGGGCCTTCCAACCTCCCGCTGGCAGGATGTGCTCCCCGATGCGCTCCACTCTTTTCGGTCACTGCTCTGCACTGCCACTAACGCCACCCCTCATGAGAAAATGTTTGTCTTCCCAAGGAAGTCCACATCGGGGACATCGCTACCGCCATGGCTGACGTCCCCAGGGCCGGTCCTACTGAGAAGACACGTGAGGACCCATAAAACGGACCCCCTGGTCGAGAGGGTCGACCTCCTCCACGCCAACCCCCAGTATGCTTACATCGCATACCCGGACGGGCGGGAGGACACAGTCTCCATAAGAGACCTTGCACCCTCGGGGGCCGCAGTAACCCACTACCCACTACCACCCCCCCCCACGATCCGATATCCAGCCCCAGCAGACGGCAGGCCTGGGCCCCGCGACCCGCTCGACATCTACGAGGACGACACGCCTGTGCCACAGCCTACGCTGGACTCGACGCCGGAAACTTCACTACCCCTGCCGTCGCCACGCAGATCACAGCGGCAGACAAGACCTCCAGAGAGACTCCAATACACTAACTTTTAATACACTTCACCCCGCCGGACTCAATTTTAAACAAGGGGTGAATGTGGTAAACCACTGTATGTATTCCTGTTTGTCCTGTGTGTATTCCACTGTGTACATGCCTGGACATGCCTCGGCTGACTCCTCCCACAGGTCCTAGTATAAAGGTGACTGCTCCCCAGCCCTTTGTACCCTGGACCGGTCGACCACGCGAGGCAGACCTCCATTCTGTTGTTAATAAAAGCCTTTAGTTACTCTTCTAACTCTCAGTCTTTTATGAGTAATTGATAGCGCATCACCCATCCACAACCTTAAACACTCTCCCCATCCACCTTAAACACTCTCCCCATCCACCTTAAACACTCTCCCCATCCACCTTAAACACTCTCCCCATCCACCTTAAACACTCTCCCCATCTACCTTAAACACTCTCCCCATCCTCCTTAAACACTCTCCCCATCCGCCTTAAACACTCTCCCCATCCGCCTTAAACACTCTCCCCATCCTCCTTAAACACTCTCCCCATCCATCTTAAACACTCTCCCCATCCACCTTAAACACTCTCCCCATCCACCTTAAACACTCTCCCCATCCGCCATAAAAACTCTCCCCATCCACCTTAAACACTCTCCCCATCCACTTTAAACACTCCCCCCTTCCACCTTAAACACTCTCTCCATCCTCATTAAACACTCTCCCCATCCGCCTGAAACACTCTCCCCATCCACCTGAAACACTCTCCCCATCCACCACCTTAAACACTCTCCCCATCCACCTTAAACACTCTCCCCATCCACCTTAAACACTCTCCCCATCCACCTTAAACACTCTCCCCATCCACCAACTTAAACCCTCTCCCCATCCACCTTAAACACTCTCCCCATCCGCCTTAAACACTCTCCCCATCCACCTTAAACACTCCCCCATCCAACTTAAACACTCTCCCCATCCAACTTAAACACTCTCTCCATCCACCTTCAACACTCTCCCCATCCACCTTAAACACTCTCCCCATTCATCCACCTTAAACACTCTCCCCATCCGCCTTAAACACTCTCCCCATCCACCTTAAACACTCTCCCCATCCGCCTTAAACACTCTCCCCATCCACCTTAAACACTCTACCCATCCGCCTTAAACACTCTCCCCATCCACCTTAAAAACTCTCCCCATCCACCTTAAACACTCTCCCCATCCACCTTAAACACTCTCCCCATCCAACTTAAACACTCTCTCCATCCACCTTAAACTCTCTCCCCATCCACCTTAAACACTCTCCCCATCCATCTTAAATACTCTCCCCATCCACCTTAAACACTCTCCCCATCCACCTTAAACACTCTCCCTATCCACCTTAAACACTCTCCCCATCCACCTTAAACACTCTCCCCATCCGCCTTAAACACTCTCCCCATCCGCCTTAAACACTCTCCCCATCCACCTTAAACACTCTCCCCATCCACCTTAAACACTCTCCCCATCCGCCTTAAACACTCTCCCCGTCCGCCTTAAACACTCTCCCCATCCGCCTTAAACACTCTCCCCGTCCGCCTTAAACACTCTCCCCATCCGCCTTAAAAACTCTCCCCATCCGCCTTAAACACTCTCCCCATCCGCCTTAAACACTCTCCCCATCCACCACCTTAAACACTCTCCCCATCCACCTTAAACACTCTCCATCCGCCTTAAACACTCTCCCCATCCAACTTAAACACTCTCTCCATCCACCTTAAACACTCTCCCCATCCACCTGAAACACTCTCCCCATCCATCCACCTTAAACACTCTCCCCATCCGCCTTAAACACTCTCCCCATCCACCTTAAACACTCTACCCATCCGCCTTAAACACTCTCCCCATCCACCTTAAAAACTCTCCCCATCCACCTTAAACACTCTCCCCATCCACCTTAAACACTCTCCCCATCCAACTTAAACACTCTCTCCATCCACCTTAAACTCTCTCCCCATCCACCTTAAACACTCTCCCCATCCACCTTAAACACTCTCCCCATCCACCTTAAACACTCTCCCCATCCGCCTTAAACACTCTCCCCATCCGCCTTAAAAACTCTCCCCATCCGCCTTAAACACTCTCCCCATCCGCCTTAAACACTCTCCCCATCCACCACCTTAAACACTCTCCCCATCCACCTTAAACACTCTCCCCATCCGCCTTAAACACTCCCCCCATCCGCCTTAAACACTCTCCCCATCCACCTTAAACATTCTGCGCATCCACCTTAAACACTCTCCCCATCCGCCTTAAACACTCTCCCCATCCACCTTAAACACTCTCCCCATCCACCTTAAACACTCCCCCCATCCGCCTTAAACACTCTCCCCATCCATCCACCTTAAACACTCTCCCCATCCACCTTAAACACTCTCCCCATCCGCCTTAAACACTCCCCCCATCCGCCTTAAACACACTCATTATCCACCTTAAACACTCTCCCCATCCGCCTTAAACATTCTCCCCATCCACCTTAAACACTCTCCCCATCCACCTTAAACACTCTCCCCATCCACCTTAAACACTCTCCCCATCCACCTTAAACACTCTCCCCATCCACCTTAAACACTCTCCCCATCCACCTTAAACACTCTCCCCATCCACCTTAAACACTCTCCCCATCCACCTTAAACACTCTCCCCATCCACCTTAAACACTCTCCCCATCCACCTTAAACACTCTCCCCATCCACCTTAAAAACTCTCCCCATCCGCCTTAAACACTCTCCCCATCCACCTTAAACACTCTCCCCATCCACCTTAAACACTCTCCCCATCCGCCTTAAACACTCTCCCCATCCACCTTAAACACTCTCCCCATCCACTTTAAACACTAACCCCATCCGCCTTAAACACTCTCCCCATCCATCCACCTTAAAAACTCTCCCCATCCGCCTTAAACACTCTCCCCATCCACCTTAAACACTCTCCCCATCCACCTTAAACACTAACCCCATCCGCCTTAAACACTCTCCCCATCCATCCACATTAAAAACTCTCCCCATCCACCTTAAACACCTTCCCCAACCGCCTTAAACACTCCCCCCATCCGCCTTAAACACACTCCCCATCCACCTTAAACACTCTCCCCATCCGCCTTAAACATTCTCCCCATCCACCTTAAACACTCTCCCCATCCGCCTTAAACACTCCCCCCATCCGCCTTAAACACACTCCCCATCCACCTTAAACACTCTCCCCATCCGCCTTAAACACTCTCCCCATCCACCTTAAACACTCTCCCCATCCGCCTTAAACACTCTCCCTATCCACCTTAAACACTCTCCCCATCCACTTTAAACACTCCCCCCAACCGCCTTAAACACTCTCCCCATCCATCCACCTTAAACACTCTCCCCATCCACATTAAACACTCTCCCCATCCACCTTAAACACTCTCCCCATCCTCCTTAAACACTCTCCCCATCCGCCTTAAACACTCTCCCCATCCGCCTTAAACACTCTCCCCATCCACCTTAAACACTCTCCCCATCCATCTTAAACACTCTCCCCATCCACCTTAAACACTCTCCCCATCCACCTTAAACACTCTCCCCATCCGCCTTAAACACTCTCCCCATCCACCTTAAACACTCTCCCCATCCACTTTAAACACTCCCCCCATCCACCTTAAACACTCTCTCCATCCTCATTAAACACTCTCCCCATCCGCCTTAAACACTCTCCCCATCCACCTGAAACACTCTCCACATCCACCACCTTAAACACTCTCCCCATCCACCTGAAACACTCTCCCCATCCACCTTAAACACTGTCCCCATCCACCTTAAACACTCTCCCCATCCACCACCTTAAACCCTCTCCCCATCCACCTTAAACACTCTCCCCATCCGCCTTAAACACTCTCCCCATCCACCTTAAACACTCCCCCATCCAACTTAAACACTCTCCCCATCCAACTTAAACACTCTCTCCATCCACCTTAAACAATCTCCCCATCCACCTTAAACACTCTCCCCATTCATCCACCTTAAACACTCTCCCCATCCGCCTTAAACACTCTCCCCATCCACCTTAAACACTCTCCCCATCCGCCTTAAACACTCTCCCCATCCACCTTAAACACTCTACCCATCCGCCTTAAACACTCTCCCCATCCACCTTAAAAACTCTCCCCATCCACCTTAAACACTCTCCCCATCCACCTTAAACACTCTCCCCATCCAACTTAAACACTCTCTCCATCCACCTTAAACTCTCTCCCCATCCACCTTAAACACTCTCCCCATCCATCTTAAATACTCTCCCCATCCACCTTAAACACTCTCCCCATCCACCTTAAACACTCTCCCCATCCACCTTAAACACTCTCCCCATCCACCTTAAACACTCTCCCCATCCGCCTTAAACACTCTCCCCATCCGCCTTAAACACTCTCCCCATCCGCCTTAAACACTCTCCCCATCCGCCTTAAACACTCTCCCCATCCGCCTTAAACACTCTCCCCATCCGCCTTAAACACTCTCCCCATCCACCTTAAACACTCTCCCCATCCACCTTAAACACTCTCCCCATCCGCCTTAAACACTCTCCCCATCCGCCTTAAACACTCTCCCCATCCGCCTTAAACACTCTCCCCGTCCGCCTTAAACACTCTCCCCATCCGCCTTAAACACTCTCCCCGTCCGCCTTAAACAGTCTCCCCATCCGCCTTAAAAACTCTCCCCATCCGCCTTAAACACTCTCCCCATCCGCCTTAAACACTCTCCCCATCCACCACCTTAAACACTCTCCCCATCCACCTTAAACACTCTCCCCATCCCCCTTAAACACTCTCCCCATCCAACTTAAACACTCTCTCCATCCACCTTAAACACTCTCCCCATCCACCTTAAACACTCTCCCCATCCATCCACCTTAAACACTCTCCCCATCCGCCTTAAACACTCTCCCCATCCACCTTAAACACTCGACCCATCCGCCTTAAACACTCTCCCCATCCACCTTAAAAACTCTCCCCATCCACCTTAAACACTCTCCCCATCCACCTTAAACACTCTCCCCATCCAACTTAAACACTCTCTCCATCCACCTTAAACTCTCTCCCCATCCACCTTAAACACTCTCCCCATCCACCTTAAACACTCTCCCCATCCACCTTAAACACTCTCCGCATCCACCTTAAACACTCTCCCCATCCGCCTTAAACACTCTCCCCATCCGCCTTAAACACTCTCCCCATCCGCCTTAAACACTCTCCCCGTCCGCCTTAAACACTCTCCCGATCCGCCTTAAACACTCTCCCCGTCCGCCTTAAACACTCTCCCCATCCGCCTTTAAAACTCTCCCCATCCGCCTTAAACACTCTCCCCATCCGCCTTAAACACTCTCCCCATCCACCACCTTAAACACTCTCCCCATCCACCTTAAACACTCTCCCCATCCGCCTTAAACACTCCCCCCATCCGCCTTAAACACTCTCCCCATCCACCTTAAACATTCTGCGCATCCACCTTAAACACTCTCCCCATCCGCCTTAAACACTCTCCCCATCCACCTTAAACACTCTCCCCATCCACCTTAAACACTCCCCCCATCCGCCTTAAACACTCTCCCCATCCATCCACCTTAAACACTCTCCCCATCCACCTTAAACACTCTCCCCATCCGCCTTAAACACTCCCCCCATCCGCCTTAAACACACTCATCATCCACCTTAAACACTCTCCCCATCCGCCTTAAACATTCTCCCCATCCACCTTAAACACTCTCCCCATCCACCTTAAACACTCTCCCCATCCACCTTAAACACTCTCCTCATCCACCTTAAACACTCTCCCCATCCACCTTAAACACTCTCCCCATCCACCTTAAACACTCTCCCCATCCACCTTAAACACTCTCCCCATCCATCTTAAAAACTCTCCCCATCCACCTTAAACACTCTCCCCATCCACCACCTTAAACACTCTCCCCATCCAACTTAAACACTCTCTCCATCCACCTTAAACACTCTCCCCATCCACCTTAAACACTCTCCCCATCCACCTTAAACACTCTCCCATCCACCTTAAACATTCTCCCCATCCACCTTAAACACTCTCCCCATCCGCCTTAAACACTCCCCCCATCCGCCTTAAACAATCTCCCCAACCGCCTTAAACACTCTCCCCATCCACCTTAAACACTCTCCCCATCCACCTTAAACACTCTCCCCATCCGCCTTAAACACTCTCCCCATCCACCTTAAACACTCTCCCCATCCACTTTAAACACTAACCCCATCCGCCTTAAACACTCTCCCCATCCATCCACCTTAAAAACTCTCCCCAACCGCCTTAAACACTCTCCCCATCCACCTTAAACACTCTCCCCATCCACCTTAAACACTAACCCCATCCGCCTTAAACACTCTCCCCATCCATCCACCTTAAAAACTCTCCCCATCCACCTTAAACACCTTCCCCAACCGCCTTAAACACTCCCCCCATCCGCCTTAAACACACTCCCCATCCACCTTAAACACTCTCCCCATCCGCCTTAAACATTCTCCCCATCCACCTTAAACACTCTCCCCATCCGCCTTAAACACTCCCCCATCCGCCTTAAACACACTCCCCATCCACCTTAAACACTCTCCCCATCCGCCTTAAACACTCTCCCTATCCACCTTAAACACTCTCCCCATCCGCCTTAAACACTCTCCCCATCCACCTTAAACACTCTCCCCATCCACCTTAAACACTCCCCCCATCCGCCTTAAACACTCTCCCCATCCATCCACCTTAAACACTCTCCCCATCCACCTTAAACACCTTCCCCAACCGCCTTAAACACTCCCCCCATCCGCCTTAAACACACTCCCCATCCACCTTAAACACTCTCCCCATCCGCCTTAAACATTCTCCCCATCCACCTTAAAAACTCTCCCAATCCACCTTAAACACTCTCCCCATGCACCTTAAACACTCTCCCCATCCGCCTTAAACACTCTCCCCATCCACCTTAAATACTCTCCCCATCCACCTTAAACACTCCCCCCATCCACCTTAAACATTCTCCCCATCCACCTTAAACACTCTCCCCATCCACCTTAAACACTCTCCCCATCCGCCTTAAACACTCTCCCCATCCACCTTAAACACTCTCCCCATCCACCTTAAACACTCTCCCCATCCACCTTAAACACTCTCCCCATCCACCTTAAACACTCCCCCCATCCACCTTAAGCATTCTCCCCATCCACCTTAAACACTCTCCCCATCCACCTTAAACACTCTCCCCATCCACCTTAAACACTCTCCCCATCCGCCTTAAACACTCTCCCCATCCACCATAAACATTCTCCCCATCCGCCTTAAACTCTCTCCCCATCCACCTTAAACAATCTCCCCATCCACCTTAAACACTCTCCCCATCCACCTTAAACACTCTCCCCATCCACCTTAAACACTCTCCCCATCCACCTTAAACACTCCCCCCATCCACCTTAAACATTCTCCCCATCCACCTTAAACACTCTCCCCATCCACCTTAAACACTCTCCCCATCCACCTTAAACACTCTCCCCATCCACCTTAAACACTCTCCCCATCCACCTTAAACACTCTCCCCACCCGCCTTAAACACTCTCCCCATCCACCTTAAACTCTCTCCCCATCCACCTTAAACACTCTCCCCATCCACCTTAAACACTATCCCCATCCACCTTAAACACTCTCCCCATCCGCCTTAAACACTCTCCCCATCCACCTTAAACACTCTCCCCATCCACCTTAAACACTCTCCCCATCCACCTTAAACACTCTCCCCATCCGCCTTAAACACTCTCCCCATCCACCTGAAACACTCTCCCCATCCACCTTAAACACTCTCCCCATCCACCTTAAACACTCTCCCCATCCACCTTAAACACTCTCCGCATCCACCACCTTAAACACTCTCCCCATCCACCTCAAACACTCTCCCCATCCACCTTAAACACTCCCCCCATCCACCTTAAACATTCTCCCCATCCACCTTAAACACTCTCCCCATCCACCTTAAACACTCTCCCCATCCGCCTTAAACACTCTCCCCATCCACCTTAAACTCTCTCCCCATCCACCTTAAACACTCTCCCCATCCACCTTAAACACTATCCCCATCCACCTTAAACACTCTCCCCATCCGCCTTAAACACTCTCCCCATCCACCTTAAACACTCTCCCCATCCACCTTAAACACTCTCCCCATCCACCTTAAACACTCTCCCCATCCGCCTTAAACACTCTCCCCATCCACCTGAAACACTCTCCCCATCCACCTTAAACACTCTCCCCATCCACCTTAAACACTCTCCCCATCCACCTTAAACACTCTCCCCATCCACCACCTTAAACATTCTCCCCATCCACCTTAAACACTCTCCCCATCCACCGCCTTAAACACTCTCCCCATCCACCTTAAACACTCTCCGCATCCACCTTAAACACTCTCCCCATCCGCCTTAAACACTCTCCCCATCCACCTTAAACACTCTCCCCATCCACCTTAAACACTCTCCCCATCCACCTTAAACACTCTCCCCATCCACCTTAAACACTCTCCCCATTCACCTTAAACACTCTCCCCATCCGCCTTAAACACTCTCCCCATCCACCTGAAACACTCTCCCCATCCACCTTAAACACTCTCCCCATCCACCTTAAACACTCTCCCCATCCACCTTAAACACTCTCCCCATCCACCACCTTAAACACTCTCCCCATCCACCTTAAACACTCTCCCCATCCACCGCCTTAAACACTCTCCCCATCCACCTTAAACACTCTCCGCATCCACCTTAAACACTCTCCCCATCCGCCTTAAACACTCTCCCCATCCACCTTAAACACTCTCCCCATCCACCTTAAACACTCTCCCCATCCACCTTAAACACTCTCCCCATCCACCTTAAACACTCTCCCCATTCACCTTAAACACTCTCCCCATCCACCTTAAAAACTCTCCCCATCCACCTTAAACACTCTCCCCATCCACCTTAAAAACTCTCCCAATCCACCTTAAACACTCTCCCCATCCACCTTAAACACTCTCCCCATCCAACTTAAACACTCTCCGCATCCACCTTAAACACTCTCCCCATCCACCTTAAACACACTCCCCATCCACCTTAAACACTCTCCGCATCCACCTTAAACACTCTCCCCATCCACCTTAAACACAGTCAGGACCAGCGGGAGCAGCGAGGAGGAGCTCGGGAGAAAACCCGGCGACCAGCGAGGCCCGAGACCAGTCGGGAGCAGCGTGGTGAGACCGGTATAAAAACCGGAGAGAGGCGAGGCCCGAGACCAGTCGGGACCAGCGGGAGCAGCGAGGAGGAGCTCGGGAGAAAACCCGGCGACCAGCGAGGCCTGAGACCAGTCGGGAGCAGCGTGGTGAGACCGGTATAAAAACCAGAGAGAGGCGAGGCCCGAGACCATTCGGGACCAGCGGGAGCAGCGAGGAGGAGCTCGGGAGAAAACCCGGCGACCAGCGAGGCCCGAGACCAGTCGGGAGCAGCGTGGTGAGACCGGTATAAAAACCGGAGAGAGGCGAGGCCCGACCAACTCAGCAGCGGGGAGAGAGGTAAAAAGTAATCAGTGTGTGACGTCACCAGGGAGCAGGTAGGTGATTGGTTGGTGAGTATTTCTCTTTTTTCAATACATGCTTGAATTCTGTGGTGTTAAATTTCTGTGGTGTAGTGGGGATAGTTGGTAAATAAAGCGCCCTAGAGCATACCTGTAACTGGGGTATTGAATAAATTTTTAGATTAATTAAAGGAGTAAGTCATGGCAGGAGAGTTCAGACCCGTGTTCTGCTCCTCCTGCTCTATGTGGGAAATCAGGGACGCTGCCAGTGTCCCTGACGACCATGTGTGCGGGAAATGCATCCAGCTGCAGCTACTTGTAGACCGCATTGCGGCGCTCGAGCTGCGGGTGGATGAATTTTGGAGCGTGCGCGATGCTGAAAGGCTCGTGGATAGCACGTTTAGCGAGTTGTTCATGCCTCAGGGTAGGGCAGCACAGGGGGTGACCACCAGGCGGAGCAACAAAGGCAGGCAGGTAGTGCAGGGAACCCCTGCGGACATCCCCCTTTCAAACAAGTATACCGCTTTGGATACTGTTGAGGGGGATGACTCACCAGGGGAAGGCAGCAGCGGCCAACTTCCTGGCACTGGGGGTGCTCCTGCTGCCCAGGAAGGGGGGAAAAAGAGTGGGAGAGCAATCGTGGTAGGGGATTCTATAGTAAGGGGAACAGATAGGCGTTTCTGTGGCCGTAGACGTGAATCCAGGATGGTTTGTTGCCTCCCTGGTGCCAGGGTCAAGGATGTCACTGAGCGGCTGCAGGGCATTCTGGAGGGGGAGGGAGAACAGCCAGTGGTCGTGGTCCACATTGGTACCAACGACATAGGTAAAAAGAGGGATGAGGTCCTGCAGCAAGAATTTAGGGAGCTAGGTGAAAGATTAAGGAGCAGGACCTCAAAGGTTGTAATCTCTGGATTACTCCCGGTGCCACGTGCTAGTAAGTATAGGAATAGGAAGATAGAACAGATGAATGCGTGGCTAAAGGGATGGTGCAGGGGGGAGGGCTTTAGTTTCCTGGATCACTGGGTCTGCTTCTGGGAAAGGTGGGACTTGTACAAGTCGGACGGTTTACACCTGAACCAGGGGGGAACCAATATCCTTGCGGGGAGGTTTGCTAGCACTGCTGGGGAGGGTTTAAACTAACTTGGCAGGGGGTTGGGGTACAGAGTGGAGCTATAGTAGGGGGTGATTTACGGCCAAATACAGAGGGAAAAACAAGTCAGCTGGGAAGGCAGAGCAAATATGTGAAGGCAAAAGAGAATATGGCAGGGCTGGAAGGCATTTATTTTAATGCAAGGAGTCTTGCAAATAAGGTGGATGAACTGAAGTTGTTGTTGAACACATGGGAGTACGATATTGTTGCTATCACGGAGACATGGTTGAGGGAGGGTCAGGACTGGCAGCTCAATATTCCGGGGTACAGAATCTTCAGGCGAGACAGAGGGGGGTGTAAAAGGGGAGGGGGTGTTGCAATATTAATTAAGGAGTCAATTACTGCTGTAAGGAGGGATGATATATTAGCGGGTTCCTCTAATGAGGCCATATGGGTAGAACTTAAAAACAAAAAGGGGGCAAGCACTTTGCTGGGAGTGTACTATAGGCCCCCAAACAGTCAGGGGGAGATAGAGGAACAGATATGTAGGCAAATCTCAGAGAAGTGCGAAAATAATAGGGTAATAATAGTGGGGGATTTCAACTTCCCCAATATAAATTGGGATAGTCAGAGTGTGAAAGGCTTAGAGGGTGCAGAATTCTTAAAGTGCATCCAGGAGAGCTTTTTGAGCCAACATGTAGAAAGTCCTACAAGAGAGGGGGCGGTACTGGACCTAATTCTGGGGAATGTAGCCGGGCAAGTGGTGGAAGTGTCATTGGAGAGCATTTTGGCAACAGTGACCATATTTCGGTGAGATTTAAGGTGGTCATGGAAAAAGACAAAGACGGCCCGGAAATAAGGGTTCTAAATTGGGGGAAGGCCGATTTTAATATGATAAGGCAGGATCTGGCCAAAGTGGACTGGGAGCAGCTGCTTATAGGAAAATCCACATCAAAACAGTGGGAGACTTTCAGAAGGGAAATAGAGAGAGTACAATGCCAACATGTTCCTGTAAAGGTCAAGGGTGGGACCAACAAGCAAAGGGAACCTTGGATGACAAGGGATATACAAAAATGCATTAGAAATAAAAGGGGGGCTTTTGGCAGTTACAAAAAACTAAAGACAGAAGAAGCCCTAGAGGAGTATAAAAAGTGCAGGGGCATACTTAAAAAAGAAATTAGGAGGGCGAGGAGGGGCCATGAAATAACACTGGCGAGCAAAATAAAGGAAAATCCTAAGATGTTTTATAAGTATATTAAGGGCAAGAGGATAACCAGGGAAAGGGTAGGGCCCATTAGGGACCAAAGTGGCAATCTGTGTGTAGAGCCAGAGGATGTAGGCGGGGTTTTAAATGAATTTTTTGCATCTGTGTTCACTATGGAGAAAGACGATGCAGACATAGAAATCGGGCAAGGGGACTGTGACATACTTGAACATATTAGCAGCGAGAGGGAGGAGGTGCTAGCGGTTTTAGCGGGCCAAAAAGTGGATAAATCCCCAGGCCCGGACGAGATGTATCCCAGGCTGCTGTGGGAGGCAAGGGAGGAGATTGCAGGGGCTCTGACTCTAATTTTCAGAACCTCTCTGGCCACAGGGGATGTACCAGAGGACTGGAGAACAGCTAACGTAGTACCATTATTCAGGAAGGGTAGCAGGGATAAACCAGGGAATTACAGGCCAGTGAGTCTAACATCTGTGGTGGGGAAATTATTGGAAAAAATTCTGAGGGACAAAATTAATCTCCACTTGGAGAGGCAAGGATTAATCGGGGATAGTCAGCATGGCTTTGTCAAGGGTAAATCATGTCTAACAAATCTGATCGAATTTTTCGAGGGGGTGACTAGTGGGGTGGATGAGGGAAATGCTGTGGATGTGGTTTACATGGACTTCAGTAAAGCTTTTGACAAAGTCCCGCATAGGAGACTGGTCAAGAAGGTAAGAGCCCATGGGATCCAGGGTGCCTTGGCGCGTTGGATCCTAAACTGGCTGAGTGGCAGGAGGCAGAGGGTGATGGTCGAAGGTTGCTTTTGTGAATGGAAGCCTGTGTCCAGTGGGGTACCTCAGGGATCGGTGCTGGGTCCCTTATTGTTTGTGATCTACATAAATGATTTGGATGAGAATGTAAAAGGTATGATCAGTAAGTTCGCAGATGACACGAAAATTGGTGGGGTGGTAAATTGCGAGGAGGAAAGCCTCCGGCTACAGGACGATATAAACGGGTTGGTCAGATGGGCGGAAAAGTGGCAAATGGAATTTAACCCTGAAAAGTGCGAGATGATGCATTTTGGACGGACAAATAAGGCAAGGGAATATACAATGAGTGGTGGGACCCTAGGAAGTACAGAGGGTCAGAGGGACCTTGGTGTACATGTACATAGATCCCTGAAGGCAGCGGAGCAGGTAGATAAGGTGGTTAAAAAGGCATATGGGATACTTGCCTTCATTAACCGAGGCATAGAATATAAGAGCAGGGAGGTTATGATGGAACTGTACAAAACGCTGGTGAGGCTACAGCTGGAGTACTGTGTGCAGTTCTGGTCGCCTCACTATAGGAAGGATGTGATTGCTTTGGAGAGGGTGCAGAGAAGATTCACCAGGATGTTACCTGGGATGGAGCGCCTCAGCTATGAAGAGAGGCTGGACAGGCTGGAGTTGTTTTCCTTGGAGCAGAGAAGGCTGAGGGGGGACCTGATTGAGGTGTACAAAATAATGAGGGGCATAGATAGGGTAGATAAAGAGGAACTTTTCCCCTTAGTGGGGGGGTCAATAACAAGGGGGCATAGATTCAGGGTAAGGGGCAGGAGATTTAGAGGGGATTTGAGGAGGAACATTTTCGCCCAGAGGGTGGTTGGAATGTGGAACTCAATGCCTGAAAGGGTGGTAGAGGCAGGAACCCGCACAACATTCAAGAAGCATTTGGATGAGCACTTGAAATGCCATTGCATACAAGGCTATGGACCAAATGCTGGAAAATGGGATTAGACTGGACAGGGATGGATGGGCGGCGCAGACACGATGGGCCGAAGGGCCTCTTTCTGTGCTGTAAAACTCTATGACTCTATGACTCTATGACTCCCCATCCGCCTTAAACACTCTCCCCATCCGCCTTAAACACTCTCCCAATTCACCTTAAACACCCTCCCCATCCGCCTTAAACACTCTCCCCATCCACCTTAAACACTCTCCCCATCCACCTTAAACACTCTCCCCATCCACCTTAAACACTCTCCCCATTCACCTTAAACACTCTCCCCATCCGCCTTAAACACTCTCCCCATCCACCTTAAACACTCTCCCCATCCACCTTAAACACTCTCCCCATCCACCTTAAACACTCTCCCCATCCACCTTAAACACTCTCCCCATCCACCTTAAACACTCTCCCCATCCACCACCTTAAACACTCTCCCCATCCACCTTAAACACTCTCCCCATCCACCTTAAACACTCTCCCCATCCACCTTAAACACTCTCCTCATCCACCTTAAGCACTCTCCCCATCCACCTTAAACACTCTCCCCATCCACCTTAAACACTCTCCCCATCCACATTAAACACTCTCCCCATCCACCTTAAACACTCTCCCCATCCACCTCAAACACTCTCCCCATCCACCACCTTAAACACTCTCCCCATCCACCTTAAACACTCTCCCCATCCACCTTAAACACTCTCCCCATCCACCATAAACACTCTCCCCATCCGCCTTAAACACCCTCCCCATCCACCTTAAACAGTCTCCCCATCCACCTTAAACACTCTCCCCATCCACCTTAAACACTCTCCCCATGCGCCTTAAACACTCTCCCCATCCACCTTAAGCACTCTCCCCATCCGCCTTAAACACTCTCCCCATCCGCCTTAAACACTCTCTCCATCCACCTTAAACACTTTCTCCATCCAGCTTAAACACTCTCCCCATCCGCCTTAAACACTCTCCCAATCCGCCATAAACACTCTCCCCATCCACCTTAAACACTCTCCCCATCCGCCATAAACACTCTCCCCATCCACCTTAAACACTCTCCCCATCCACCTTAAACACTCTCCCCATCCGCCTTAAACACTCTCCCCATCCGCCATAAACACTCTCCCCATCCTCCTTAAACACTCTCCCCATCCACCTTAAACACTCTCCCCATCCACCTTAAACACTCTCCCCATCCACCTTAAACAATCTCCCCATCCACCTTAAACACTCTCCCCATCCACCTTAAACACTCTCCCCATCCGCCTTAAACACTCTCCCCATCCACCTTAAACACTCTCCCCATCCGCCTTAAACACTCTCCCCATCCACCTTAAACACTCTCCCCATCCACCTTAAACACTCTCCCCATCCACCACCTTAAACACTCTCCCCATCCGCCATAAACACTCTCCCCATCCACCTTAAACACTCTCCCCATCCACCTTAAACACTCTCCCCATCCACCTTTAACACTCTCCCCATCCACCTTAAACACTCTCCCCATCCATCTTAAACACTCTCCCCACCCACCTTAAACACTCTCCCCATCCACCTTAAACACTCTCCCCATCCACCTTAAACACTCTCCCCATCCACCTAAAACACTCTCCCCATCCACCTTAAACACTCTCCCCATCCACCTTAAACACTCTCCCCAGCCAACATCTTAAACACTCTCCCCATCCACCTTAAACACTCTGCCCATCCACCTTAAACACTCTCCCCATCCACCACCTTAATACACTTTCCCCATCCACCTTAAAAACTCTCCCCATCTATCTGGGGTGGGGGGGTGTGGGGGGCACAGTCTCTGAGTGGGACACAGACCGGGGTGGGGGGGTGGGTGGGGTGTACAGTCTCTGAGTGGGACACAGACCGGGTTGGGGGGGGGGTTTGGGGGGTACAGTCTCTGAGTGGGACACAGACCGGGGTGGGGGGGGGGGGCTACAGTAACTGAGAGGGACACAGACCGGGGTGGGGGGTGTTGGGGGTACAGTCTCTGAGTCGGACACAGACCGGGGTGGGGAGTTTGGGGGGTACAGTCTCTGAGTGGGACACAGAGCGGGGTGGGGGGTGTGGGGGGTACAGTCTCTGAGTGGGACACAGACTGGGGTGGGGGGTGTGGGGGGTACAGTCTCTGAGTGGGACACAGACCGGGGTGGGGGGTGTGGGGGGTACAGTCTCTGAGTGGGAAACAGACCGGGGTGGGGGGTTTGGCGGGTACAGTCTCTGAGTGGGACACAGACCGGGTTGGGGGGTGTGGGCGTACAGTCTCTGAGTGGGACACAGACCGGGGTGGGGGGTGTGGGGGTTACAGTCTCTGAGTGGGACACAGACCGGGGTGTGGGGTGTGGGGGGTACAGTCTCTGAGTGGGACACAGACTGGGGTGGGGGGTGTGGGGGTTACAGTCTCTGAGTGGGACACAGACCGGGGTGGGGGGTGTGGGGGGTACAGTCTCTGAGTGGGACACAGACCGGGGTGGGGGGTGTGGGGGTACAGTCTCTGAGTGGGACACAGACCGGGGTGTGGGGTGTGGGGGTACAGTCTCTGAGTGGGACACAGACCGGGGTGAGGGGTGTGGGGGGTACAGTCTCTGAGTGGGACACAGACAGGGGTGGGGGGTGTGGGTGGTACAGTCTCTGAGTGGGCACAGACCGGGGTGGGGGGTGTGGGGGGTACAGTCTCTGAGTGGGACACAGACCGGGGTGGGGGGTGCGGGGGGTACAGTCTCTGAGTGGGACACAGACCGGGGTGGGGGGTGTGGGGGGTACAGTCTCTGAGTGGGACACAGACCGGGGTGGGGGGTGTGGGGGTACAGTCTCTGAGTGGGACACAGACCGGGGTGGGGGGTGTGGGGGGAACAGTCTCTGAGAGGGACACAGACCGGGGTGGGGGGTGTGGGGGGTACAGTCTCTGAGTGGGACACAGACCGGGGTGGGGGGTGTGGGGGGTACAGTCTCTGAGTGGGACACAGCCCGGGGTGGGGGGTACAGTCTCTGAGAGGGACACAGACCGGGGTGGTGTGTGGGGGGTACAGTCTCTGAGTGGGACACAGACCGGGGTGGGGGGTGTGGGGGGTACAGTCTCTGAGTGGGACACAGACCAGGGCGGGGGGTGTTGGGGGTACAGTCTCTGAGTGGGACACAGACCGGGGTGGGGGGTGTGGGGGGTACAGTCTCTGAGTGCGACATAGACCGTGGTGGGGGGTGTGGGGGGTACAGTCTCTGATGGGGACACAGACCGGGGTGGGGGATACAGTCTCTGAGTGGGACACAGACCGGGGTGGGGGGGTGGGGGGTACAGTCTCTGAGTGGGACACAGACCGGGGTAGGGGGTGTGGGGGGTACAGTCTCTGAGTGGGACACAGACAGGGGTGTGGGGGTTACAGTCGCTGAGTGGGACACAGACGGGGGTGGGGGGTGTGGGGGGTACAGTCTCTGAGTGGGACACAGACCGGGGTGGGGGGAGGGGGGGTACAGTCTCTGAGCGGGACACAGACCGGGGTGGGGGGTGTGGGGGGTACAGTCTCTGAGTGGGACACAGACCGGGGTGGGGGGTGTGGGGGGTACAGTCTCTGAGTGGGACACAGACCGGGGTGGGGGGTGTGGGGGGTACAGTCTCTGAGTGGGACACAGACCGGGGTGGGGGGTGTGGGGGTACAGTCTCTGAGTGGGGCACAGACCGGTGTGGGGGGTGTGGGGGGTACAGTCTCTGAGTGGGACACAGACCGGGGTGGGGGGTGTGTGGGGTACAGTCTCTGAGTGGGACACAGACCGGGGTGGGGGGAGGGGGGGTACAGTCTCTGAGCGGGACACAGACCGGGGTGAGGGGTGTGGGGGGTACAGTCTCTGAGTGGGACACAGACTGGGGTGGGGGGTGTGGGGGGTACAGTCTCTGAGTGGGACACAGACCGGGGTGGGGGGTGTGGGGGGTACAGTCTCTGAGTGGGACACAGACCGGGGTGGGGGGTGTGGGGGTACAGTCTCTGAGTGGGGCACAGACCGGGGTGGGGGGTGTGGGGGGTACAGTCTCTGAGTGGGACACAGACCGGGGTGGGGGGTGTGGGGGGTACAGTCTCTGAGTGGGACACAGACCGGGGTGGGGGGTGTGGGGGGTACAGTCTCTGAGTGGGACACAGACCGGGGTGGGGTGTGGGGGGTACAGTCTCTGAGTGGGACACAGACCAGGGCGGGGGGTGTTGGGGGTACAGTCTCTGAGCGGGACACAGACCGGGGTGGGGTGTGGGGGGTACAGTCTCTGAGTGGGACACAGACCGGGGTGGGGGGTGTGGGGCTACAGTCTCTGAGTGGGACACAGACCGGGGTGGGGGGTGTGGGGTGTACAGTCTCTGAGGGGGACACGGACCGGGGTGGGGGGTACAGTCTCTGAGTGGGACACAGACCGGGGTGGGGGGGGTGGGGGGTACAGTCTCTGAGTGGGACACAGACCGGGGTGGGGGGTGTGGGGGGTACAGTCTCTGAGTGGGACACAGACCGGGGTGGGGGGTGTGGGGGGTACAGTCTCTGAGTGGGACACAGACCGGGGTGGGGGATGTGGGGTTACAGTCTCTGAGTGGGACACAGGTCGGGGTGGGGGGTGTGGGGGGTACAGTCTCTGAGTGGGACACAGACCGCGGTGGGGGGTGTTGGGGGTACAGTCTCTGAGCGGGACACAGACCGGGGTGGGGGGTGTTGGGGGTACAGTCCCTGAGTGGGACACAGACTGGGGTGGGGAATGTGGGGGGTACAGTCTCTGAGAGGGACACAGACCGGAGTGGGGGGTAAAGTCTCTGAGTGGGAAACAGACCGGGGTGGGGGGAGTGGGGGGTAAAGTCTCTGAGTGGGACACAGACCGGGGTGGGGGGAGTGGGGGGTAAAATCTCTGAGTGGGACACTCTGGTGATTATTCCTTGATTAGTAAAAGTATTGTGATTCGTTGTTTGTTAACTGCCTTGGGATATGTGTTGTAATCTCATTGGTAGTTGATGATCACATGATGTGTTGTGGCTACCTTAAATTCAGTCCTTTTCTAGCTTTAGTTGGGACTGGATGCGGAAAGATATGCTGCTGATTTTAAAGTTAATAAAGCCTAGCTTTGAAAGGCCAATCTATTCTTTATTTCAATTTATTAACTTTATGTTAGAATGGAGCGATATCTTCAACCAGAACGATTCAAGGCTGACCCCAGTTCTGCTGGAGTGGATGATAAATGGAAACATTGGTATTGTACATTTAAAAACTATTTGGGTGTGTTGGATCAAGAGGCTCTAAATAAGCTGAATATGCTGATCAACTACATTGACCTGGATATATATAAATATATTTTGCACTGTAAAACTTATGAAGAGGCTATTTCTACATTGGAAAAGATTTTTGTTAAACCAAAGAGTGAGGTATTTGCACGTCACCTTCTATCTGCCCGTAGGCAGCAGGTGGGAGAATCTTTGGATACTTATTTACAAGCACTTCGGTGCCTTAGTGTTGACTGTAATTATAAGGCTGTGACGGCTGAAGAATATAAGGACGAATCGGTACGGGATGCTTTTATTAATGGATTACTGTCTAGATCAATTCGTCAGCGGTTGTTAGAAAATAAGACTCTGGATCTTAAAAGTGCTTTTGAGCAAGCTTCTACATTGGATGTGGCTCAGTGAAGTTTGGATTCTTATGCTCTTTTTAATCGGCCTGCGACTATGGTTTCGGCAGTTTCGGATGAAAAGGAATTATGTGGACTTAATGGGAGTGGTTTACTAGATTTTGAAACAGTTTCTACTTCGGCGGCCATTGCCTCTAGGATTCAGAAGTGTTATTTTTGTGGGAATATCCGGCACCCTCGTCTGAAGTGTGTGGAAGTACAGTTTCTCATTTAGACATAAAATGGCTTCCTGGGCATAGAATGAAATCCATTTAAACTTTAAAATGGCCAACAACATGATTCACTAATCATGTTTCAAGGGAACGAGATAATTTAGGAATGCTATATACGTACTCCTTATCTGTAATAAGCTTACAAAGAGCCTCATTCACCAAACAAATAGCCAAGGACATGTTAAGGTAAACATCGGCCCACAGGCTCAGTTGGTACAGTGGGAGAACAGAAGGATCCCATAATAAAGGATTAATTAATCTTATCTCAAGGTATTTCTGTTCGTGATCCTAACGGAGCCTGGAATATGTTGTTCCAATAATTCGCAAGGTCTGTGCCTTTGTAACCAGGTATGATTCAATACTATGTCATGTGGCATAGAAAGCCTGTTTTGTTTCTGTAGTGTATAAATATGTTACAAATTCTGTATTACTTTGAAGAGGTCTGATGTAGCCCTTGTCTACACAACTCTTCCCTTGCAAGCAAATAAAGCCTGTCTTTAACGATACTTTGTGTTTAAGAGTCTTACTAGGGAGTCGAGACTTCGACAGTATTACTTGGAGGTTCCACCGAGATCGCTTGCTGCCTTTCGGTAAGTCACGGACAAGGACATCGTGAATCTCTAATGACAGATCCTGAATGGCCACAGTGATGTTTTATCACATAAAAGGATTTCTCATTAGATATTGAATTGGTGTGGTCTGTTTCTTCCGACAGGAGTACTGCGATCTAGGTAAGACTCATGTTTTAGACTTGAGTTGAATTCTGTAACTTTTGCTTCTTTTATTGTTGACCACTGAAAGGAGGAGAATACTGACAACTCAAGTCTTTAAAAAAAAAGTATCGGGCAAAGAAGGCAAGAGGAAAGTCGACAGGGCTGAGTCCCAGACAGATAAGGTACCAAGTTAAAACTGCAGTATCAAGGGTGGGTCCCTTGATCAAGGGTGGGTCCCTTGAGCCGGGGCTGAGTCCCGCGGCAGAAAGTATCGTTTGAGAATTGTCACTGTAATTTTTTAAGATCTGTATTATCAGGTCCAGGATTATTCTCCGTTGAGATACCTTCTACGAGGGTTCAAGCCCCTCGCATTAAAGCATAAGGATTTTATATGAATATAGAGGTTAAGAATTATCGCAACCATTGTTTTCCGTTTTGTTTGTTGATTATTGACAACGTTAAGACAGAAGACTCTCACATAAAGTATAAGTTAAATGTTAAGGACTCAGCTTGTAGTGGCGTACAACGCAAACTGAGAATTGACTATTTGTTTAGTTTAGAGTATAAGATAAATGTCTGAATATTTGGTCTGTTTGCCTGTTTGGGCAGCTGCATTGCTTATCATTTTTTTGACTGTTGTTATTACTTGTTATTTTTCATCACTTGTGGTCCTTTGGGCAGTCAGTAATAATCGTAAGGGGGTAAGGGGTGAAACTTGCGATCTAGAAGAAGAGAGCCTAGTTAAAAAAAAAAACATACAAACTAAGATGGGAGCTACACAGAGCAAGATCCCAGAAAAAAAAAGGAACTCCCACTTCTTATGTCTTTACCTACTATGGTCAGATATTCACAAATGATTTACCTAAGTGGGCTAGATGGACAAAGAAAGACAGACACCCTTTCCCCGTGGATGGTACATTCAATCTAGATAGAATCACGTGTCTAGAAAACTGCCTAGCAGGCAGAGACCCACGTAGAAGGGGTGCAAAGTCAGTAAATTGGTCTGCCTTCTCAGACTGGAAAAGGGAAACAGAAAAACGTAAGGAACGCAGCATATTAGCTAGTAAAATTGAGAACAAAAATAAGAAAAGAGATCTAATGAATAAATTGATTAAACAAGAAAAGGTTACGCTAATGCCTTTAAGACAAAACCCGAAGCCTACCGCTCCTCCCTGTGAATATCCTCCCATGCCCACGACTCATTCCAGTGATGACGAGGATCAGGGATGGTTCAGAAGACCAGCCCCGCCTCCTGAACACGAAGTGAAACAACAAGGTGCAGCGGGTGGTGAATCACCCGACCCCAGTGCTGTAAGTCAGGAGAATATAATCAACACTAGATAAGATAATTGAGACAACTCAGAAAAGGGATGAAGACGTTGAGGATTATATAGAAAGAATGGAAACAGTTATGGGACAGCATTCGGGTATGACAAAAGAAAATTACCAAATCCCTTTAATTAACGCCCTTGTAAACGGCCTCAGAACAGAACTTAAGGAACCGTTGACTTTAGTTTGCCTTGACTGGAGACATAAAACCATTCCTGAATTGACACAAATCTTGAAATGAATACAGGAAAGGAATAAAGATCAAAAGAGTAAAATTTCTTTGTTAATGGAGCAGGCAGCTTCTCCAGCCCCGACCGCCCAGACTACTATTTACTACCAGGGTCAAAACAGGGGATGAGGTAGAGGGTATAACAGAGGCAGATTCAGAGGCAGGAGTAGAGGAGGTGGTGGCAGGGGCCAGTGGAACGGAGGAGGAAATACAAGCTCATGTGTTAATTGTGGTCTGATCGGCCACTGGAAAGCCAATTGCCCTTACCCAAAACTGCACAATCAAGGTTGGGAAGGTGCACCCAACAATGTAAATACCCAAGCCCAGGTTCACACTCGTCCACAAGTAGGCTTTACAACAGGGGATCCTTGGGGAGGTCAGATTATGGAAGGACAATTCGGACCCCCAGGGCAAAATTATTCAGCATGACACGGAGAAACGGCCCCGAACAATACCCACACTCTCCAATTACCACTAGTATCGCTAAATTCTAGAGATGAGCCATATCTATCCATAAATATGCAAGGCAAGAAAGTCCCTTTTCTCGTCGACACAGGAGCCACAACCTCACTATTGACAAAACAATACGCTACAGGAATTCCATGCACTGACAAGGATGTTACCTGCATAGGACTTTCTGGTGTCTCACAGACTCTGACATGGTCACAACCGTTACAAATACGAGCAGATCATTTTTCTGGCCAACATGTTTTTTTGTTATCAGACGACGCCCCCATGAACCTTTTAGGGAGAGACTTGTTGTGCAAAATGCAGGCAACAATAATTTGTTCAGAAAAGGGACTGCAGATACACGTTCCGACCGATAGATGTACTATGTGCCTTTTACAAGAATGCTCCCCTCCCATTGTCTACCAGCGGGCAAATGAAAACCAAGAAATAAGCCATAAACGAATGATAATTGTAGGAGCACTGCACCGTGCCTCAAGAACAGTCTCAGAGTACCAGAAGGATTTGAAATTCGACAGCTGGCACATGAATCTGCATTGCACTGCCTTTTATGAAGGCACGGGAAAAGACACGACTATAAAAGACAGTTACTCAATTGGATCCCGTTGCATGCGGCCTGCCTGGATGCCTGCCAATTCTAGCTGCTGCTGTACAACAGGCTCAAGGTTTCACGCTTAATCACCGAACTGTTTTGTTTGTAGCACATTCAGTGGAAGTTCTGTTATCAAAATACACCACTCAGCATCTAACATCAGCCCGTAGCAGCAAATATGAGGTTGAACTGTTATCCAACTCCAATCTCCTAATTCAAAGATGTTCAGTTTTGAATCCAGCCACGCTGCTACCGACAGAAGAGGATGGAATCCCACGCTGCTGTGACACGGTTACCCAGTTAGCTACCAAGCCCCGAACAGATCTATCTGAAACTCCTGTTCCTAATAGTGACTTGGTATTCTATGTAGATGGATCGGCCCTTAGGGATGATAAAGGATCACCTAGGGCTGGATATGCCGTATCAGATGATCACTCGATTGTGGAAGCGCTCTCACTACCTCAATCCTTTTCAGCGCAACAAGCAGAACTCTTCGCTCTTACCTGAGCTTGTATATTGGCTACTGATCAAACTGTTAACATTTATACCGACTCCAGGTCTCTAGTGTGCCCCACTAAGATTTCAGTTATTAAATGTCAGGCTCATACAGGTAGTCAGGATCAGATATCCTTGGGTAACGAGCGGTCAGATAGAGCTGCTAAATCAGCCGCTCTGTCAGATACAGGGCCACAGGTCTCAGCCTTTGTTTTGCGTCAACAAAAATCAGATAATGACCCACCTTCTATTAATGATGTTTTAGCCTTTCAGTCACAGGCTAACTCGGACGAAGTGTTAAGTTGGGCAAGGGATTTTTGCTTTAAAACGCCTGAAGGGGTATGGGTTCACCATGACGGCCGCATGGTGGCTCCAAAGTCTTTACTTCCATGGATTGCCCGATGTGTTCATGTGTTCACGCATGCGGACAAAGGGGGAATGGCAGACTATATTAATCAAACATGGTATGCACCAGGTATTTCGGCAATTGCAAAACAAATTAGTGAAAGGTGCACCATTTGCCAGGAAATGAATCCAGGCAAGACAGAGAAGGTACAGGCTGCCTCCCACCCAAATCCAGCAGGCCCTTTCGTACATTTACAAATGGATTTTATTGAATTACCTCCATGTTTAGGATTTAAGTATGTGTTAGTAATTATAGATATGTTTTCAAGATGGGTCGAAGCTTTCCCATGTAAAAAGAATGATGCTGTAACAGTAGCAAAGTGCTTGTTAAAAGAAATCATACCAAGGTTTGGAATACCTATGCAGCTTTCAAGCGACAGAGGATCGCACTTCACTGGAGCAATTATAAAAGAACTATGTAAAGCTTTGCAGATTAACCAGCATCTTCACTGCAGTTATCATCCACAATCCGCAGGACTGGTGGAAAGACATAATGGAGTGCTGAAGAATAAACTTTCTAAACTTTGCAATGAAACTGGACTTAAATGGGTCGAACGATTACCCTTAGCATTGATGATAATGCGAGCAGCAACTAACAGGACAAATGGACTGTCTCCACATGAGATTGTTATGGGACGACCCCTAAGACTGCCATTCTCAGCACCTTTTACGGGGAAAGATCCCGAAAGAAACGAGAATTACATGTGCATACTTTTTTGTACATGTCTTACGAATATGCTAGATGCAGTAAGTCAGTATGAAAACCCAAAGAACCAAGGCTGGGCTGACTGGATATTGGGAGGATGGCTGGGATCAGCAGGACAAATATTATTGCATGGACTAGTAATAGTGATAGCCCTGATCGTATGCATTGCTCTGTTTGTCACAACGATTAAGTGTTGTTGCAATAGGTTGGGCAAGGCAGTCTTGCCTGCGATGAATATGATGATACAGAGAGAAGTAAAGTCAGTAGAGGAAAAGAATGGTCCCCTGGATGAGGAACTGAGACGATTGAATAAAATACAATTATAGGGATTAGAAAACTTAGGCAAATATATACATATATATACTCCACATGCTCTCCTCTTTCTGCAAAACACATTTTCCATTTAAATGGGAACTGCAGGCTAGGAAAAAGAGAGAGGACTCCTTTCAACAACAAGCCAGTGTCGTCGACTTTGTATATCACTTGGTCCGCACTTTGGGGGCTTACATAGAAGCACTTGTGCATAGGAGAACCCCACAGGTTAGTTATAAACTGTGTAGGCCATGAATTAGTCCTCCTCTATAAGCTGCTGTTCCCTGTCTTTTAGAAAGTGCGTAGTGGCACCCGAACTGCAGGCTAACATAAGCTGCAGGGAAATTAGAACACTGCAGGCTAATATAAGCTGCAGGGAAATTAGAACACTGCAGGCTAATATAAGCTGCAGAAATATACAAAGACATAAACCTGAAATCAAATCAAACACAATTAAACCCCTACAAAAACACACGCCCAAACACTAAGAATAGACAGAGAAGAAAGACGATCTTAAACAAGGTCAACCATCAATACAGGTAAATCCCGGGGATGGTTCCAAACGGAAAAGAAGTCGGTATCCTTGGCTAAAATCTAAATTTAGTACGAGGACCGATAGGAAGAGGATAATTTCAGTTATGTTGTCCTAGTAAGGACAAAAGGGAAGAATGTGGAAGTACAGTTTCTCATTTAGACATAAAATGGCTTCCTGGGCATAGAATGAAATCCATTTAAACTTTAAAATGGCCAACAGCATGATTCACTAATCATGTTTCAAGGGAACGAGATAATTTAGGAATGTTATATACGTACTCCTTATCTGTAATAAGCTTACAAAGAGCCTCATTCATCAAACAAATAGCCAAGGACATGTTAAGGTAAACATCGGCCCACAGGCTCAGTTGGTACAGTGGGAGAACAGAAGGATCCCATAATAAAGGATTAATTAATCTTATCTCAAGGTATTTCTGTTCGTTATTCTAACGAAGCCTGGAATATGTTGTTCCAATAATTCGCAAGGTCTGTGCCTTTGTAACCAGGTATGATTCAATACTATGTCATGTGGCATAGAAAGCCTGTTTTGTTTCTGTACTGTATAAATATGTTACAAATTCTGTATTACTTTGAAGAGGTCTGATGTAGCCCTTGTCTACACAACTCTTCCCTTGCAAGCAAATAAAGCCTGTCTTTAACGATACTTTGTGTTTAAGAGTCTTACTAGGGAGTCGAGACTTCGACAAGTGTCCTGCTCGGGAGGCTGTGTGTAGTAAATGCGGCAAGTGAGGTCATTATGCACGTGTGTGCAAATCATCAGGTTCAATTACCTTCCCTTCTCCTGGTGTGTGAGGGTCTTCTTCCACTACCTCTTCTGTGACCTGCCAGGAATGGCGGGAATGACCTATGAGGAGAGACTATGTAGTTTAGGGATGTACACACTGGAGTTTAGAAGATTGAGAGGGGACCTCATAGAAGTGTATAAAATTCTGACAGGTCTAGACAGACTGGATGCAGAAGGAATGTTTCCCTTGGCGGGTGAGAACAGAACTAGAGGACATAATTTAAGGATAAGGGCTAAACCATTTAGGACAGAGATGAGGGGGAATTTCTTCACTCAGAGAGTGGTGAACCTGTGGAACTCATTGCCACAGAGGGCAGTGTACGCCAGCTCATTAAATATATTTAAGAGGGAATTAGATATATTTCTACGGGCAAAAGGGGTTAAGGGTTACGGAGAGAAGGCGGGGACGGGATACTGAATTAAAGGATCAGCCATGATCTCATCGAATGGCGGAGCAGGCACGAAGGGCCGAATGGCCTACTCCTGCTCCTATCTTCTATGTATCTATGTATCTATGTATGTATTCAGCCTTTAGATAGGGCATTTATTGCATCAATTTCTGCTGCATTTGCTCATGGCCTAAACAAAGCTATAGTTACGGCTCAAGTTAATGGGTTGGAAGTGAAGGCCCTTATAGATACGGGCAGTACTGAGAGTTTTATAAGTCTTCAGTTTGCGAAGGAGAAGCATTTTAAAATTTCGCCAGTTACGTATCAGGTGTGTATGGCTCAGACGACCCTTATTTCACAAATAGCTGGTTGTTGCTTTGTGAAAATGGTTCTTCTAGGTAATACGTATACTGATATACGCCTATCTGTTTTGCCTAATCTCTGTGCGGATATTTTGATTGGACATGATGTGCTTCAGTTACACGAGTCTCTTAGTCTTTCATTTGGAGGGACTAAGCCACCTTTATCTATTTGTGGATTAACCTCTTTATCTATTCCTCCATTATCACTTTTTTCCAATTTGATGTCGGATTGTAAGCCAATTGCTACCAAGTCAAGAAGATATAGTAGTCAGGATAGAGAATTTATTAATTCTGAAGTTCAACGTCTCTTATTGGAAGGAATCATTGAACCTAGTTGTTCGCCTTGGCGAGCACAGGTAGTTGTCACGACTAATGAGAGACACAAGAAATGAATGGTGATAGACTATTCCCAAACTATTAATAGGTATACTCAATTAGACGCGTACCCTTTGCCTAAGATTGATGAGCTTATCAATAAAGTATCTCAGTATAAAGTTTTTAGCACTATTGATTTAAAGAGTGCTTATCATCAGATTCCTATTGTTAAGAAGGATCAACCATATACGGCCTTTGAGGCTGGTGGAAAGCTGTATCAGTTTGGCCGAATACCATTTGGTGTTACTAATGGTGTTGCTTGTTTTCAACGGGCAATGGATGCTTTTATAAGTGGTAACTCCCTCTCTGACACCTTTTCATACTTAGATGACATTACAGTGTGTGGCAAATCAAGGGTGGAGCATGATTCTAATTTAAAAAGATTCCTTCAAGCTGCGGAAAAAGTTGGTTTAACTTTTAACAAAGAGAAATGTATCTTTTCGACTACTGAGGTAAATCTATTGGGGTATATTATTTCGGGAAATAAGATTAAACCAGATCCAGAACGTCTGCGACCATTGATCGATTTACCTTGTCCCACTAATTCTAAGGCTTTGCAACGAGTTGTTGGACTGTTTTCTTATTATTCTAATTGGATTGCAAATTTTTCACGGAAGATCCGGCCTCTTATTCGGGTTATGACATATCCTCTATCATGGGAGGCCAGGGCATGTTTTGAGAATTTTAAAAAGGATATTTTAGGAGCAGTTGTGCATTCCATTGATGAGCAGGTTCCCTTTGTGATTGAGACGGATGCTTCGGATTTTGCAATTGGGGCTACTTTGAACCAAAATGGAAGACCTGTGGCCTTTTTCTCACGTACTTTGAATAATAGTGAAAAAAGACATTCCTCAATAGAAAAAGAGGCATACGCAATAGTAGAAGCATTGCGTAAATGGAGACATTATTTATCGGGGCGACATTTCACGTTGGTAACTGATCAAAAATCTGTGTCCTTTATGTTTGATGTTAAACATTTTGGAAAGATTAAAAATGATAAAATAATGAGATGGAGGATTGAGTTGGCATGTTACCATTTTGACATATTTTATCGCCCGGGGAAGGATAATATTGCTGCTGATGCACTGTCGAGGGCTTATTGTTCTGTGATTCACGGAGATACGCTTATTAATCTTCACAATGCCTTATGTCATCCTGGGGTTACGAGGATGATACACTTTGTACGCAGTAAGAACTTGCCTTTTTCAGTTGAAGACGTCAAGCGGATGACTTCATCATGTTCTATCTGTGCTCGGTGTAAACCGAATTTCTTTAAGCCTCAACGAGCTCATCTTATAAAGGCTACTTCTCCTTTTGAACGTTTGAGTGTCGACTTTAAGGGACCTCTTCCTTCAACTACTCAAAACCGATATATATTTACTGTTGTGGACGAGTTTTCAAGGTTCCCTTTTGCTTTTCCTTGTGCAGATGTATCAGCTGCTACAGTTATTAAATGTTTGACTCAACTTTTTGTCATCTTTGGGATGCCTGTGTATATCCATTCGGATCAGGGAAGTTCTTTTATGTCTTCCCAGTTGAAGGAATACCTTCAGAGTCGGGGAATTTCTACTAGTAGAACTACCCCGTATAATCCCCAGGGTAATGGACAGTGTGAACGATACAATGGGGTGATCTGGAAGGCAGTTATGTTGGCGTTGACATCCCGGAACCTTAAGAATACACAGTGGGAAATGGTGCTGCCTGATGCCCTGCATTCCATTAGATCATTGCTTTCAACGGCTACTAATGTGACCCCCCATGAAAGGCTCTTTAACTATCCGCGGAGATCTACTACGGGATATTCGGTACCTTCATGGCTTACTATGCAGGGACCTGTGTTGCTTCGACGCCATGTTAGATTGTCAAAATATGACCCCTTGGTGGAGGAGGTGGAGCTGTTGGAGGCAAATTCCCAATATGCTCATATTCGATTCCAAGATGGGAAAGAAAGTACTGTTTCAATTAAAGACTTGGCTCCTTGTGGGGGCCAGCCCTCTTCTGAGGATATTAATAATGGTCATGATTCGGATAATGTGGATGCTGTTACAGATACTACGAATATTTCCAATCCGATTGCAGATAATCATACTTCTATTAGTCAGCCTTTGATAGATGTTTATGACCGTCCCAGTTCATCTTCTGATGGGATTTCTAATCCGGAAACCATTGAGAATCGGGATATGGATAGCTTTCCTGTTGAAGATACTTCTGTGCCTTCTGGCGTGGGAGGGCAAGGAATTTCACCAAGGTTAAGAAGGTCGACAGGAACAAGATATCCGGTCGACCGATTGAAAATGGACTTTTAAATTGATAGTAATGTTTTAAAAATTGTTGAAATATTATAGTATATTGTTTTAGTTGAGAGATACTTAATACTTATGCGTAATGTTATTATTTGTTGTTGTTCATTTAGTATTGTGTTATGTAAATAGTTTTATTCTCGTGCATAGTTTAGTTGTAAATAATTAATTGTAAATTGTAAAAGTTATTAGGTTGGAGTATATTTTAAAAGGAGGGGTGAATGTGGTGATTATTCCTTGATTAGTAAAAGTATTGTGATTCGTTGTTTGTTAACTGCCTTGGGATATGTGTTGTAATCTCATTAGTAGTTGATGATCACATGATGTGTTGTGGCTACCTTAAATTCAGTCCTTTTCTAGCTTTAGTTGGGACTGGGTGCGGAAAGATATGCTGCTGATTTTAAAGTTAATAAAGCTTAGCTTTGGAAGGCCAATCTATTCTTTATTTCAGACACAGACCGGGGTGGGGGGTGTGGGGGTTACAGTCTCTGAGTGGGACAAAGAACGGGGTGGGGGGTACCGTCTCTGAGCGGGACACAGACCGGGGTGGGGGGTGTGGGGGGTAACGTCTCTGAGAGGGACACAGACCGGGGTGGGGGGTGTGGGGGGTAACGTCTCTGAGAGGGACACAGACCGGGGTGGGGGGTGTGGGGGGTACAGTCTCTGAGTGGGACACAGACCGGGGTGGGGGGTGTGGGGGGTACAGTCTCTGAGTGGGACACAGACCGATGTGGGGGGTGTGGGGGGTACAGTCTCTGAGAGGGACACAGACTGGGATGGGGGTACAGTCTCTGAGAGGGACACAGACCGGGGTGGGGGGTGTGGGGGGTACAGTCTCTGAGTGGGACATAGACCGGGGTGGGGGGTACAGTCTCTGAGTGGGACACAGACCGGGGTGGGGGGTGTGGGGGGTACAGTCTCTGAGTGGGACACAGACCGGGGTGGGGGGTGTGGGGGGTACAGCCTCTGAGTGGGACACAGACCGGGGTGGGGTGTGTGGGGGGTACAGCCTGTGAGTGGGACACAGACCGGGGTGGGGGGTGTGGGGGGTACAGTCTCTGAGTGGGACACAGACCGGGGTGTGGGGGGTACAGTCTCTGAGTGGGACACAGACCGGGGTGGGGGGTGTGGGGGATACAGTCTCTGAGTGGGACACAGAGCGGGGTGGGGGGTGTGGGGGGTACAGTCTCTGAGTGGGACACAGGCCGGGGTGGGGTGTGTGGGGGGTACAGTCTCTGAGTGGGACACAGACCGGGGTGGGGGGTGTGGGGGATACAGTCTCTGAGTGGGACACAGAGCGGGGTGGGGGGTGTGGGGGGTACAGTCTCTGAGTGGGACACAGACCGGGGTGGGGGGTGTGGGGGTACAGTCTCTGAGTGGGACACAGAGCGGGGTGGGGGGTGTGGGGGGTACAGTCTCTGAGTGGGACACAGACCGGGGTGGGGGGTGTGGGGGGTACTGTCTCTGAGTGGGACACAGAGCGGGGTGGGGGGTGTGGGGGGTACAGTCTCTGAGTGGGACACAGACCGGGGTGGGGGGTGTTGGGGGTACAGTCTCTGAGTGAGAAACAGACCGGGGTGCAGGGTACAGCCTGTGAGTGGGACAGTATCCCGCCCAGACACGGTGCTTCAGGATCAGTGGGTGAGATTGTGATCAGGCTCGAGTTGGTGCTGCAGAACACTGACAGGGACCAGCTTCGATGAGCTAAGGTGGAGCTGGCCACCCACAGTTGATACTGATCTGGCACCGAGTGATAAACAATCTTGCAACAGAGGCGAGGGAAGGATCTGAATGAATCAGCACAACACAGAGAATGTCAGATGCTAAATATAGAGCGGTATGTGAGAAACCACAGCGAGCTGCTTTTGTTTCACACACGTGTCGTTCACTTGTAGGTCCGCGGCTGTGAAACCGCTGCTCCCTGAGGCATGCGGAGGATTGTTTGGAGCATTGAAACCAGGCACTCACCCTCCAGACACAGTGATTGGAGCATTGAAACCAGGCACTCACCCTCCAGACACAGTGATTGGAGCATTGACACCAGGCACTCACCCTCCAGACACAGTGATTGGAGCATTGACACCAGGCACTCACCCACCAGACACAGTGATTGGAGCATTGACAGCAGGCACTCACCCTCCAGACACAGTGATTGGAGCATTGACAGCAGGCACTCACCCACCAGGCACAGTGATTGGAGCATTGACACCAGGCACTCACCCTCCAGACACAGTGATTGGAGCATTGACAGCAGGCACTCACCCTCCAGACACAGTGATTGGAGCATTGACACCAGGCACTCACCCTCCAGACACAGTGATTGGAGCATTGACAGCAGGCACTCATCCTCCAGGCACTGTGATTGGAGCACTGACAGCAGGCACTCATCCTCCAGGACTGTGATTGGATCATTGACAGCAGGCACTCACCCTCCAGACACAGTGATTGGAGCATTGACACCAGGCACTCACCCACCAGGCACAGTGATTGGAGCATTGACACCAGGCACTCACCCTCCAGACACAGTGATTGGAGCATTGACACCAGGCACTCACCCACCAGGCACAGTGATTGGAGCATTGACACCAGGCACTCACCCTCCAGGCACAGTGATTGGAGCGTTGACAGCAGGCACTCACCCTCCAGGCACAGTGATTGGAGCATTGACAGCAGGCACTCACCCACCAGGCACAGTGATTGGAGCGTTGACAGCAGGCACTCACCCTCCAGGCACAGTGATTGGAGCATTGACAGCAGGCACTCACCCTCCAGGCACAGTGATTGGAGCATTGACAACAGGCACTCACCCTCCAGGCACAGTGATTGGAGCATTGACAGCAGGCACTCACCCTCCAGGCACAGTGATTGGAGCATTGACACCAGACACTCATCCTCCAGACACAGTGATTGGAGCATTGACACCAGACACTCACCCTCCAGACACAGTGATTGGAGCATTGACACCAGGCACTCACCCACCAGACACAGTGATTGGAGCATTGACAGCAGGCACTCACCCTCCAGGCACAGTGATTGAAGCATTGACAGCAGGCACTCATCCTCCAGGCACAGTCATTGGAGCATTGAGACCAGACACTCATCCTCCAGACACAGTGATTGGAGCATTGACAGCAGGCACTCACCCTCCAGGCACAGTGATTGGAGCATTGACACCAGGCACTCACCCTCCAGACACAGTGATTGGAGCATTGACACCAGGCACTCACCCTCCAGACACAGTGATTGGAGCATTGACACCAGGCACTCACCCTCCAGGCACTGTGATTGGATCATTGACACCAGGCACTCACCCACCAGACACAGTGATTGGAGCATTGACACCAGGTACTCACCCTCCAGGCACAGTGATTGGAGCATTGAGACCAGACACTCATCCTCCAGGCACTGTGATTGGATCATTGACACCAGGCACTCATCCTCCAGGCACTGTGATTGGAGCATTGACAGCAGACACTCACCCTCCAGGCACAGTGATTGGAGCATTGACACCAGACACTCACCCTCCAGACACAGTGATTGGAGCATTGACAGCAGCCACTCACCCTCCAGGCACAGTGATTGGAGCATTGACAGCAGCCACTCACCCTCCAGACACAGTGATTGGAGCCTTGACAGCAGCCACTCACCCTCCAGACACAGTGATTGGAGCATTGACAGCAGACACTCATCCTCCAGACACAGTGATTGGAGCATTGAGACCAGACACTCACCCTCCAGACACAGTGATTGGAGCATTGACAGCAGCCACTCACCCTCCAGACACAGTGATTGGAGCATTGACAGCAGGCACTCACCCTCCAGGCACAGTGATTGGAGCATTGACACCAGGCACTCACCCTCCAGGCACAGTGATTGGAGCATTGACAGCAGGCACTCATCCTCCAGACACAGTGATTGGAGCATTGACACCAGGCACTCATCCTCCAGACACAGTGATTGGAGCATTGACACCAGGCACTCACCCTCCAGGCACAGTGATTGGAGCATTGACAGCAGGCACTCACCCTCCAGGCACAGTGATTGGAGCATTGACACCAGGCACTCACTCTCCAGACACAGTGATTGGAGCATTGACACCAGGCACTCACCCTCCAGGCACTGTGATTGGAGCATTGACAGCAGGCACTCACCCACCAGACACAGTGATTGGAGCATTGACACCAGGCACTCACCCTCCAGGCACAGTGATTGGAGCATTGACAGCAGGCACTCACCCTCCAGGCACAGTGATTGGAGCATTGACACCAGGTACTCACCCTCCAGACACAGTGATTGGAGCATTGACAGCAGGCACTCACCCTCCAGGCACAGTGATTGGAGCATTGACACCAGACACTCACCCTCCAGACACAGTGATTGGAGCATTGACACCAGGCACTCACCCACCAGACACAGTGATTGGAGCATTGACACCAGGCACTCACCCTCCAGACACAGTGATTGGAGCATTGACACCAGACACTCACCCTCCAGACACAGTGATTGGAGCATTGAGACCAGACACTCACCCTCCAGACACAGTGATTGGAGCATTGACACCAGGCACTCACCCACCAGACACAGTGATTGGAGCATTGACACCAGGCACTCACCCTCCAGGCACAGTGATTGGAGCATTGACACCAGGCACTCACCCTCCAGGCACAGTGATTGGAGCATTGACAGCAGGCACTCACCCTCCAGACACAGTGATTGGAGCATTGACAGCAGGCACTCATCCTCCAGGCACAGTGATTGGAGCATTGATAGCAGGCACTCATCCTCCAGACACAGTGATTGGAGCATTGAAAGCAGGCACTCACCCACCAGGCAGAGTGATTGGAGCAATGACAGCAGGCACTCATCCTCCAGGCACAGTGATTGGAGCATTGACAGCAGGCACTCATCCTCCAGGCACAGTGATTGGAGCATTGACAGCAGGCACTCATCCTCCAGGCACAGTGATTGGAGCATTGACAGCAGGCACTCATCCTCCAGGCACAGTGATTGGAGCATTGAAACCAGGCACTCACCCTCCAGGCACAGTGATTGGAGCATTGGCAGCAGGCACTCACCCTCCAGACAAAGTGATTGGAGCATTGACAGCAGGCACTCACCCTCCAGGCACAGTGATTGGAGCATCGACACCAGGCACTCACCCTCCAGGCACAGTGATTGGAGCATTGACAGCAGGCACTCACCCTCCAGGCACAGTGATTGAAGCATTGACAGCAGACACTCACCCTCCAGGCACAGTGATTGAAGCATTGACACCAGGCACTCACCCTCCAGACACAGTGATTGGAGCATTGACAGCAGGCACTCACCCTCCAGGCACAGTGATTGAAGCATTGACAGCAGACACTCACCCTCCAGGCACAGTGATTGAAGCATTGACAGCAGGCACTCACCCTCCAGGCACAGTGATTGAAGCATTGACAGCAGAAACTCACCCTCCAGGCACAGTGATTGAAGCATTGACAGCAGGCACTCACCCTCCAGGCACAGTGATTGAAGCATTGACACCAGGCACTCACACTCCAGGCACAGTGATTGGAGCATTGATAGCAGGCACTCACCCTCCAGGCACAGTGATTGAAGCATTGACAGCAGGCACTCACCCTCCAGACACAGTGATTGAAGCATTGACACCAGGCACTCACCCTCCAGGCACAGTGATTGGAGCATTGACAGCAGGCACTCACCCTCCAGGCACAGTGATTGAAGCATTGACAGCAGAAACTCACCCTCCAGGCACAGTGATTGAAGCATTGACACCAGGCACTCATCCTCCAGACACAGTGATTGGAGCATTGACACCAGGCACTCATCCTCCAGGCACAGTGATTGGAGCATTGAAAGCAGGCACTCACCCTCCAGGCACAGTGATTGGAGCATTGACACCAGGCACTCACCCTCCAGACACAGTGATTGGAGCATTGACACCAGGCACTCATCCTCCAGACACAGTGATTGGAGCATTGACACCAGGCACTCACCCTCCAGGCACAGTGATTGGAGCATTGACACCAGACACTCACCCTCCAGGCACAGTGATTGGAGCATTGACAGCAGGCACTCACCCTCTAGGCACAGTGATTGGAGCATTGACAGCAGGCACTCACCCTCCAGGCACAGTGATTGGAGCATTGATAGCAGGCACTCATCCTCCAGACACAGTGATTGGAGCATTGACACCAGACACTCATCCTCCAGACACAGTGATTGGAGCATTGACACCAGGCACTCATCCTCCAGGCACAGTGATTGGAGCATTGACAGCAGGCACTCACCCTCCAGGCACAGTGATTGGAGCATTGACACCAGGCACTCACCCTCCAGACACAGTGATTGGAGCATTGACACCAGGCACTCATCCTCCAGACACAGTGATTGGAGCATTGACACCAGGCACTCACCCTCCAGGCACAGTGATTGGAGCATTGACACCAGACACTCACCCTCCAGGCACAGTGATTGGAGCATTGACAGCAGGCACTCACCCTCCAGACACAGTGATTGGAGCATTGACAGCAGGCACTCACCCTCCAGGCACAGTGATTGGAGCATTGATAGCAGGCACTCATCCTCCAGACACAGTGATTGGAGCATTGACACCAGGCACTCACCCTCCAGACACAGTGATTGGAGCATTGACACCAGGCACTCACCCTCCAGGCACAGTGATTGGAGCATTGATAGCAGGCACTCACCCTCCAGGCACAGTGATTGGAGCATTGACACCAGGCACTCACCCTCCAGACACAGTGATTGGAGCATTGACACCAGACACTCACCCTCCAGACACAGTGATTGGAGCATTGACAGCAGGAACTCACCCTCCAGCTCACTGATTGGAGCATTGACACCAGGCACTCACCCTCCAGACACAGTGATTGAAGCATTGACAGCAGGAACTCACCCTCCAGCTCACTGATTGGAGCATTGACACCAGGCACTCACCCTCCAGACACAGTGATTGGAGCATTGACAGCAGGAACTCACCCTCCAGCTCACTGATTGGAGCATTGACACCAGACACTCACCCTCCAGACACAGTGATTGAAGCATTGACAGCAGGAACTCACCCTCCAGCTCACTGATTGGAGCATTGACACCAGGCACTCACCCTCCAGACACAGTGATTGGAGCATTGACACCAGACACTTACCCTCCAGACACAGTGATTGGAGCATTGACAGCGGAGTTGGAAGGGGTCCCCGGACCCCGGAAAGGAGGAATTTTTGGATCCCATGAAAAACATTTTCTTTAAAAAGGCTACACATCATTCTTAACCGTCAGAACATTCCAGAAGGAAGGGTGAACTGGGGGCCATTAGCATCTAAAAGCCCTGGTCACCCCAACCCAAAACACCAGACGCAACACCTCTACAGGGCAAGAGCTTAACCCAAAACAAACCTCACAAAGAGGGAACAGACTGGTCGGAGCCAGGAGCTTCCAAAGCCAAACAAGACACAGGAAAAGGATTAACAGGCAATCTAGTCTACACTTCGCACCTACTCACACTTTGAGCACCGGACCGGACACAAAGGGACAGCCATCACCGGAGCATTATTGGTATCTAAAGACAAAGGACTCTCAAGCCCAGATACAGTATAACTGGGGTGAGAATCTCACAGACAGTGTGTGTGTGTGGAGGCAGAGTCGAAGGAACGCCCGACGAGAAGGAAGGAAGAAGAAGCCCGCGGACCACGGAGACATCGGAACCAGAGACCGGAGAGCGAGGGGGAAGAAAAGTTCACCTACCTCGGCTTCCCGGTGCCCAGACGTCTTCCCAAGACCAACCCGAGCTGACCGAGGGGGAAGAAAATCAACCGAGGGGAAGCTAGCCTACCCGAAATGTACGAAACCTAAGGACTTACCCGAGAAAAATTCAACCGCGACTTGCCCACATCAGCAGGGAACCCAGACTGTGAAGAAACGCTGCAAGCAGGTCTTCCAACAGGTCCGTGGTACAGCGCGCTGTTCCGGACCGAAAGCTTTTTCAAAACCGTACGAACGGGGACTGTGAGTATTGTAGTGTATGTATCCGTCTACCTTTAAGAAAACCATTGTATGTAACCGTTCACCTTTAAGAGAACTATTTTAGGTGTGGCACTACTTTGTTGGCTTCTGTATACTGTAATACCGATGGTGACCACACCGGTATATAAGTGCTGTGTCAGGATTTATTTGGCAGATTCGCTGTGCTGCCTCTCCCTCTAACTTAACCTCACTGTATGTATTTAACTTACTTATATATGTATAACCTACCTGTTGGGGCCGTTGCCCCTTTAAGACGCGCCTTAGCGTGCTGACGTCACGTCACGTACAACGTAGCGTGCTGACGTCACGGCACGTACGACGCGACGTGCGTGAGGCGGCTGCCGGCCCGACTCGGCCTTCCAGAAAGGCTGCCGGCACAGCCCGGCCTAGCGTCTTCGGCCGCATCTACCAGCCGCCGGGAGCGACGCGATCTTCCGCTCCCGCGGCAAGCATCGGCTCAGCCTGGCCTCCCGCTCCCGACTTCGGCCTCCACGGCCAGAAACGCGACCACGCGCATCACGTGACGCCCCAAGCGCGGACAACGCTACCGAGCGTGATGAGGTCATCACGCTCCCCACAGGACTGCTACGTAGTCCTCGTGGAGTCCTCGCTGGGACACAGACCTACACCACGGTGCTCCTACAGCAGCACAGGCTCCGGGCAGTTGTATTGTCTCCATGCTTGAGTCTTGGAAATTGTTTGTCTGTAAGTATTTTAGAATGCTATGGATGATTAATGTGCACTGTATGTTGTAGAAAATGTTTAGTTGTAACTTTTCTCTGTCTAGCTGATTAACTAGTAGCTGTATTTTCATACACTATGTACAGGGCTAATTTAAAGAGAATGCCTCCCAGTTTACTAAATGTACTGTGTTGCTCAGGCGTACCTAAATCTGTGTATACATATCAGTTATGCGCCTGTATACTAATGTGTGCTTCCATTTCTGTGTTGTATTTCAGTTTTACAATTAGAATCGTTCAGTAAAGTGTTACAAGAAAAGTCAAGCCTTGTGATTTTATTGGAAGATATCGAGTTGTTCGCTATCTGTCTAGCTCTGCATAGAATCGCGTTGCGAGGGCAGAACAGTAAAAAGACAACAGCACAGCGGGCTCAAGCGCAGGAAGATACCACTCAGCTACCATGAGTCTACGCTCAGGAAAACAATATACCCTAGAGGACGTCGACCAGTCAAGCGAGAAGCATGAGCCTCTCCTAGCAAACGATGCCAAGTCACAGCCCTCTAAAGTATCCCCTAGGTCATCTCGGCGGTCCAGCAGACCGTCGTCATCGACAGCTTCTGCAGCCGCCAAAGCACGTGCCAAGGCAAAAGCTGCCCAGGCTCAATTGTCCTTCGCTGAAAAAGAAGCTGACCTTATGAAGCAGAGAGCCGACCTCGAAGCTAGTATGATGAAGCAGAAAGCTGACCTTATGAAGCAGAGAGCCGACCTCGACGCTAATGTGATGAAGCAGAGAGCTGACCTCGACGCTAGTGTGATGAAGCAGACAGCACAGTCCTCTAAAGTATCCACTAGATCATCTCGGCAGTCCAGCAGACCGTCGTCATCGACAGCTTCTGCAGCCGCCAAAGCACGTGCCAAGGCAAAGGCTGCCCAGGCTCAATTGGCCCTTGCTGAAAAAGAAGCTAGGGTTATGAAGCAGAGAGCTGACCTCGCTGCCAGTCTCCACATTCTCCAAAGCCAGAGAGCTGCCGCTGCCGCTAAAGCTAAAGCCGCAGCTTATGAAGAAGATGAGGAGAACGAAGGCGGGGAGCCCAGCCAGGAAACATATGTTCTGGGACAGCCCCTCAGTCCAGTGCAACGTACAAGTGAGTGTGTCCAACAACACTCCAAATTGTTCTCCAAGGAAACTTCCAGGTATCTCGACGTAGAACCAGCTACTCAACACAGTAGCAAACAGCCTGTTTTTGGAGACACTGAGCTTAAAGGAGAAGAAACAAGCAAGACTTACCTACAGAGACCTCCACAGCACTCGGCCAATCCAGCCAAGCAGTCCTCACCCGAGCCACAGGGTACACAGGACCTCGCTGGGTGCCTTATCCGCCGAGAGTTGTTGAGTTCGGGCCTTCTGGAGTTAGATGGCCGTCCTGAAAGTTGTTGGTCATGGAAAGAGCCCAACCTGAGACTACACAAGGTAGCATCGAACAGTGGACAGGTGATGGAAGCCTTCCCTGCAGAGGACCGTGCCAAGGATCTGAAGGATTTGCACCTTGGAGTGGATCCTCCCCCCCTTCAACGGAGCCTGGGGCTCTCCTGGAACCTGGAAACAGACAGCGTCACATTCCTGGTGTCCCGTGAAGAAAGGCCATTCACACGGAGAGACATCCTGTCCACAGTCAACAGTTTGTACGACCCTTTGGGGTTCGTAGCTCCCATAACAATACAAGGAAAAGCATTAGTACGGGAACTCTCATCGGATCAGAGTGAGTGGGATGCTCCACTCCTCCCAGAAAAAGAAGCAAAATGGAACCTACAGTTGATCAGAGACAAGATTGACATCGATGTGGGCGCCGTCAAGTTCTTCACGGACAGCAAGATTGTACTTGGTTACATCCACAACTCCACAAGAAGGTTTTACGTGTATGTTCCCAACCGGGTGACTCGTATCAGACAATCCACTCACCCTGACCAGTGGTGCTATGTCTCCACAGACCTGAACCCTGCAGACCATGCTACCAGGTCTATACCAGCAGCACACCTACAGCAAAGCAGTTGGTTCTCGGGCCCCTCTTTCCTGTCTAATGTCAACACAGAGGAGACTCCTGAGTCCAATCCCTTCACCCTTGTGGAGCCTGAAGCTGATACTGAGATTCGGCCTGAAGTTACGACCCTGGTCACCAAAGCCTCAGAATCTCAGTTGGGCTCACAAAGCTTCGAGCGATTCTCAAGCTGGAGAACACTCTGCCGAACCACAGCCCGACTCATTCATGTAGCAGCATCCTTCAAGGGGAATTCGGACAACATAGAACGCAAAGGATGGAAATGTTCTAAAGAAGTATCCAGCACAAGTGAGCCTTCACAAGCCAAAGGTGTGATCATTCGCTCTGTCCAGCATGATGTCTTCAAGGAGGAATTCAAATGTCTTGAAGAGGGACAGACATTCCCCAAGCAAAGAGGAGAGTATTTGTCCACCCTACAGAGCCGTAGGAAATGGACAGAAGACAAGCCAAACGTCAAAGTGAGAGACGTTGTCTTGCTGAAAGACAGCCAAGCACGCAGAAATGAATGGCCAGTGGGCCTGGTTGTCAAAACTCTGCCGACCAGGGACAAGAGGGTCCGCAAGGTGGAGGTGAAGATTGTCAAGGAGGGGCCTATCAAAGTGTTTCTGAGGCCAGTCTCAGAGATCCTCCTTTCTGAAGTAACCTAGAGAACGGACTCTGAGTATGTTGCAGCCAAAGGACGTTTTCTTCAGGTTTATTGTGTATCTGTAGTGGTACAATGAATTGTACCAAGCGGGGAGTGTGCTGCCTCTCCCTCTAACTTAACCTCACTGTATGTATTTAACTTACTTATATATGTATAACCTACCTGTTGGGGCCGTTGCCCCTTTAAGACGCGCCTTAGCGTGCTGACGTCACGTCACGTACAACGTAGCGTGCTGACGTCACGGCACGTACGACGCGACGTGCGTGAGGCGGCTGCCGGCCCGACTCGGCCTTCCAGAAAGGCTGCCGGCACAGCCCGGCCTAGCGTCTTCGGCCGCATCTACCAGCCGCCGGGAGCGACGCGATCTTCCGCTCCCGCGGCAAGCATCGGCTCAGCCTGGCCTCCCGCTCCCGACTTCGGCCTCCACGGCCAGAAACACGACCACGCGCATCACGTGACGCCCCAAGCGCGGACAACGCTACCGAGCGTGATGAGGTCATCACGCTCCCCACAGGACTGCTACGTAGTCCTCGTGGAGTCCTCGCTGGGACACAGACCTACACCACGGTGCTCCTACAGCAGCACAGGCTCCGGGCAGTTGTATTGTCTCCATGCTTGAGTCTTGGAAATTGTTTGTCTGTAAGTATTTTAGAATGCTATGGATGATTAATGTGCACTGTATGTTGTAGAAAATGTTTAGTTGTAACTTTTCTCTGTCTAGCTGATTAACTAGTAGCTGTATTTTCATACACTATGTACAGGGCTAATTTAAAGAGAATGCCTCCCAGTTTACTAAATGTACTGTGTTGCTCAGGCGTACCTAAATCTGTGTATACATATCAGTTATGCGCCTGTATACTAATGTGTGCTTCCATTTCTGTGTTGTATTTCAGTTTTACAATTAGAATCGTTCAGTAAAGTGTTACAAGAAAAGTCAAGCCTTGTGATTTTATTGGAAGATATCGAGTTGTTCGCTATCTGTCTAGCTCTGCATAGAATCGCGTTGCGAGGGCAGAACAGTAAAAAGACAACAGCACAGCGGGCTCAAGCGCAGGAAGATACCACTCAGCTACCATGAGTCTACGCTCAGGAAAACAATATACCCTAGAGGACGTCGACCAGTCAAGCGAGAAGCATGAGCCTCTCCTAGCAAACGATGCCAAGTCACAGCCCTCTAAAGTATCCCCTAGGTCATCTCGGCGGTCCAGCAGACCGTCGTCATCGACAGCTTCTGCAGCCGCCAAAGCACGTGCCAAGGCAAAAGCTGCCCAGGCTCAATTGTCCTTCGCTGAAAAAGAAGCTGACCTTATGAAGCAGAGAGCCGACCTCGAAGCTAGTATGATGAAGCAGAAAGCTGACCTTATGAAGCAGAGAGCCGACCTCGACGCTAATGTGATGAAGCAGAGAGCTGACCTCGACGCTAGTGTGATGAAGCAGACAGCACAGTCCTCTAAAGTATCCACTAGATCATCTCGGCAGTCCAGCAGACCGTCGTCATCGACAGCTTCTGCAGCCGCCAAAGCACGTGCCAAGGCAAAGGCTGCCCAGGCTCAATTGGCCCTTGCTGAAAAAGAAGCTAGGGTTATGAAGCAGAGAGCTGACCTCGCTGCCAGTCTCCACATTCTCCAAAGCCAGAGAGCTGCCGCTGCCGCTAAAGCTAAAGCCGCAGCTTATGAAGAAGATGAGGAGAACGAAGGCGGGGAGCCCAGCCAGGAAACATATGTTCTGGGACAGCCCCTCAGTCCAGTGCAACGTACAAGTGAGTGTGTCCAACAACACTCCAAATTGTTCTCCAAGGAAACTTCCAGGTATCTCGACGTAGAACCAGCTACTCAACACAGTAGCAAACAGCCTGTTTTTGGAGACACTGAGCTTAAAGGAGAAGAAACAAGCAAGACTTACCTACAGAGACCTCCACAGCACTCGGCCAATCCAGCCAAGCAGTCCTCACCCGAGCCACAGGGTACACAGGACCTCGCTGGGTGCCTTATCCGCCGAGAGTTGTTGAGTTCGGGCCTTCTGGAGTTAGATGGCCGTCCTGAAAGTTGTTGGTCATGGAAAGAGCCCAACCTGAGACTACACAAGGTAGCATCGAACAGTGGACAGGTGATGGAAGCCTTCCCTGCAGAGGACCGTGCCAAGGATCTGAAGGATTTGCACCTTGGAGTGGATCCTCCCCCCCTTCAACGGAGCCTGGGGCTCTCCTGGAACCTGGAAACAGACAGCGTCACATTCCTGGTGTCCCGTGAAGAAAGGCCATTCACACGGAGAGACATCCTGTCCACAGTCAACAGTTTGTACGACCCTTTGGGGTTCGTAGCTCCCATAACAATACAAGGAAAAGCATTAGTACGGGAACTCTCATCGGATCAGAGTGAGTGGGATGCTCCACTCCTCCCAGAAAAAGAAGCAAAATGGAACCTACAGTTGATCAGAGACAAGATTGACATCGATGTGGGCGCCGTCAAGTTCTTCACGGACAGCAAGATTGTACTTGGTTACATCCACAACTCCACAAGAAGGTTTTACGTGTATGTTCCCAACCGGGTGACTCGTATCAGACAATCCACTCACCCTGACCAGTGGTGCTATGTCTCCACAGACCTGAACCCTGCAGACCATGCTACCAGGTCTATACCAGCAGCACACCTACAGCAAAGCAGTTGGTTCTCGGGCCCCTCTTTCCTGTCTAATGTCAACACAGAGGAGACTCCTGAGTCCAATCCCTTCACCCTTGTGGAGCCTGAAGCTGATACTGAGATTCGGCCTGAAGTTACGACCCTGGTCACCAAAGCCTCAGAATCTCAGTTGGGCTCACAAAGCTTCGAGCGATTCTCAAGCTGGAGAACACTCTGCCGAACCACAGCCCGACTCATTCATGTAGCAGCATCCTTCAAGGGGAATTCGGACAACATAGAACGCAAAGGATGGAAATGTTCTAAAGAAGTATCCAGCACAAGTGAGCCTTCACAAGCCAAAGGTGTGATCATTCGCTCTGTCCAGCATGATGTCTTCAAGGAGGAATTCAAATGTCTTGAAGAGGGACAGACATTCCCCAAGCAAAGAGGAGAGTATTTGTCCACCCTACAGAGCCGTAGGAAATGGACAGAAGACAAGCCAAACGTCAAAGTGAGAGACGTTGTCTTGCTGAAAGACAGCCAAGCACGCAGAAATGAATGGCCAGTGGGCCTGGTTGTCAAAACTCTGCCGACCAGGGACAAGAGGGTCCGCAAGGTGGAGGTGAAGATTGTCAAGGAGGGGCCTATCAAAGTGTTTCTGAGGCCAGTCTCAGAGATCCTCCTTTCTGAAGTAACCTAGAGAACGGACTCTGAGTATGTTGCAGCCAAAGGACGTTTTCTTCAGGTTTATTGTGTATCTGTAGTGGTACAATGAATTGTACCAAGCGGGGAGTGTGCTGCCTCTCCCTCTAACTTAACCTCACTGTATGTATTTAACTTACTTATATATGTATAACCTACCTGTTGGGGCCGTTGCCCCTTTAAGACGCGCCTTAGCGTGCTGACGTCACGTCACGTACAACGTAGCGTGCTGACGTCACGGCACGTACGACGCGACGTGCGTGAGGCGGCTGCCGGCCCGACTCGGCCTTCCAGAAAGGCTGCCGGCACAGCCCGGCCTAGCGTCTTCGGCCGCATCTACCAGCCGCCGGGAGCGACGCGATCTTCCGCTCCCGCGGCAAGCATCGGCTCAGCCTGGCCTCCCGCTCCCGACTTCGGCCTCCACGGCCAGAAACGCGACCACGCGCATCACGTGACGCCCCAAGCGCGGACAACGCTACCGAGCGTGATGAGGTCATCACGCTCCCCACAGGACTGCTACGTAGTCCTCGTGGAGTCCTCGCTGGGACACAGACCTACACCACGGTGCTCCTACAGCAGCACAGGCTCCGGGCAGTTGTATTGTCTCCATGCTTGAGTCTTGGAAATTGTTTGTCTGTAAGTATTTTAGAATGCTATGGATGATTAATGTGCACTGTATGTTGTAGAAAATGTTTAGTTGTAACTTTTCTCTGTCTAGCTGATTAACTAGTAGCTGTATTTTCATACACTATGTACAGGGCTAATTTAAAGAGAATGCCTCCCAGTTTACTAAATGTACTGTGTTGCTCAGGCGTACCTAAATCTGTGTATACATATCAGTTATGCGCCTGTATACTAATGTGTGCTTCCATTTCTGTGTTGTATTTCAGTTTTACAATTAGAATCGTTCAGTAAAGTGTTACAAGAAAAGTCAAGCCTTGTGATTTTATTGGAAGATATCGAGTTGTTCGCTATCTGTCTAGCTCTGCATAGAATCGCGTTGCAAGGGCAGAACATTCGCCCTGACCTTCGAATAGTAAAGTCCTGTTAAAGTTACTCTTGTAGTCTGTGTATTACTTCGCTATACAACCCACAGACTTTACAGTGGCGATGAGTCCGATCGTACCCTGCGGCAACAATACTTCCGAAGCAGTTAACGAGCGTCGAGAAGAGGCAACCGCCCTCGTCGTTCTGCTGGGAGAAAACTCGAGGCTGCAGAACTAGAAAGGAAGAAGAAGTTAGAGACAAAGACTTCCATCAGCAACAGGCACTGACTGTCCCTTCTGCCACGGTGAGGAGTGAGCCGATCAGCACGAGAAGCAAGGCGGCCACGGTGACTGTGAGTAAGGGAAAGTAAAAAGAATAACCGGAGGATAAGGGCGGTGCACTCGACCACGGTCGAGGGGGAAAGGAGCCGGACAGAAGTCGGGTCCAGAGGCGCTGAGACTGGGGCAGCGTGGAGCAAGGAAGCCGCGGTACAGACAGGCTGGGGGACGCAACGGCATCGTGAGACAGCTAGACCGCGGCCGGCGAAAAAGGCCGGGCAGCGACCGAAGCCACGAAGCGCTGCGACCAGGAGCGTAGGCGCGGGAAGAGATAAACTCAGCCGCAGCCGGGGAGGGAAGCACCGGACTGCGAGAGGGCTGGGAGGCACGATTGGGAGCCGAGTGAGCAGGAGAGGCAGAGCCGACCAAGGGGGAACTGAGCGAGAGCCAGTCCAGCGGCTGAAACTGTTCTCCGTCAACGGGGTGTACCAGCGCCGGTAGAGCCGAGCGAGCGGGAGAGAGACAGAGCCCGAGCAAGGGGAACCGAGCGAGAGCCAGCCCAGCGGCTGAAACTGTTCGCCGTCAACGGGGTGTACCCAGCGCCGGTTGCCCTGCCGAGAAAAGGGAAAGCCCTGAAGCCGATGCGCAGGCTGTGAACCTGAAAGCCAGCGGCCGTCGCCCGTGGGGAAAGTGTACCCCTCCCGCTAGGGAAGAAACGCGGGAAGCCGCCATTAGGCGGGGAAGAAGACAGAAGCGGGAAACCGCCATTGAAGTGGGCGGGGAGAGAAGATAAGCGCGGGAAACAGCCATTTTCGCGGGAACCGCCATCTTGGAAAAATAAATAAATAAAAGAAAATTTAAAGAAATAATTCGTGGTGTTATCAGGAAGAGAGGAAGATGCCTAAGCATGGTAACATCAACGATTTTAATTCCGAGGTAGAAGACTGGGCCACGTATGTGGAACGCATTGAGATCTATTGTGAGGCCAATAAAATAGAAGAAGATGACAAAGCTATAACCTTGCTAAACTCAATGGGCGCGAAGACATACGGGCTCTTGAAGCATCTACTAGCACCAGCTAAACCGGCGGATCAGACTTTCGATGATATTGTGACTGTTCTGAAGGATCACTTGAACCCCACACCGTTGATGTTGGCGGAACGATTCAAATTCTATGCGAGAACGCAAAGGAAAGACGAAAGCAACGCAGAATACTTGGTCGAACTGCGTAGACTAGCGAAACACTGCCAGTTTGGAGGGAATCTGACAGAGGCATTGCGAAACAAGTTCGTGTGCGGGTTGTCAAAGGAAGGAACGCAAAAGCGACTACTCGAAGAGAACGACCTTACACTTGACAGGGCTGTCCTTATTGCAGCATCGCACGAAGCCGCAGCGAAGGGAACTGCGGAAATGCAGCTGAAGGCAGCGGCACTCAGTGTGGATCAAATTACCTCGAGTACAACAAAATGCTATCATTGTGGGAAGACAACACACGACCAGAACCAATGCTGGTTTAAGAAACAGGAATGTAGGAAATGTGGCAAACTGGGTCACATAGCTAAGGTATGCCGGTCAGGGAAGAAGACCAACAACCAAAGGAAGCCATCACAGGAAAAGTACAACAAGGTACACAAGGTGGCTGAGAAGAGTTCAGACGAACAGAATTCGGACTCAGACCCAAACGGCCAGGAGCTGGGCAGTCTGAGAATTCACAATGTGAGTAAGGAAGCTGACCTACAAACTATCTGGGTCATGCTAAAAATAGCTGGAGTCCAAGTGAAAATGGAGTTGGACATAAATCGAAGGGATTACCACCGGCTATTCTCACATATACCCTTAAGAGATACCAAGTTCGTATTGCAGACATACACGGGGCATAAAGTATACCCCATGGGGAAGATAAGAGTCAAGGTGAGAGATGGGGGTAAAGAACACCCAAGAATGAACTTATACGTACTACCTGAGGGAGGACCACCACTTCTGGGACGGGAGTGGATCAAGAAAATAGACATGGAATGGCACTATCTAAAAGCCATAACGAGTGAGGACTCGGTGCAGACAATCAGCTCAGATTCTGAAGCGGATGACGATAAGACCAACCCAAATATGAAAGACAAGGCTAAAATGGACTTGCCGACTAAGGTTGGAAGAACGAAGGCATGCATAAAGGCTTATGCTCCAGAGAAGAACAAAGTTTCAGAACAGAACTCCACCGAACAACGACAACATAGTTTGACAGAGAATTCTGAGTCTGTTCAGTTTACGGACATATCCATGACTGACGAACACCGAGCTCGGACTCAACTTTATTTCAAATTACGACAGCAAGTAGAACAAGTGAGTTGCCGTCTCGAACAAGAGATGAAAACAATGATAAAGTTCTATGACACCGAATGGGAGAATCTGGAAAGACAACAGAAGCAGCTAGCTCAAGCAGAGAGCGACCATAGAGCCATTGTGACCAATTACCGATCACATCTCCCTTATGCTGTTCAGGAGTTAGAATATTTGCAGGAAGGAGCAAATGAAGAGGAATCTTCAGGAAGCCAGGATTTTATTCCCGTTCTTCTCTACGACTCCTTACAAGCAGAGTTTGAGAAGTTGAAGGAACAGTATGAACAGGCCCAGGCTACAATCCTGGAGGGGATTAACTCGGCAACCTCCGAAAAGCTAGTTTCAGTAGAAGCATATGAGCAACTAAAGGTTGAACATGAGCAAGAAGTCCAAAGGCTGCAGGAAATTCTTGATGAGCTCAAGGCCAAGACAGACTCATCGGTAGAAGTTCCATCCATAGATGAGAAATTAGAGGTGAAAGACATGGCAGAACATGAAAGACAAGATGTCCAAGAACTCATAAAAATGTTGAAGGAAACCCAAGACAAATATGAGGCGGCAATGACCGAGGTTCAACAACTTGAAGAACAGATTCAACTGGGAATCCTTTCAGTGGAAGAAAAGGAAACTGTAAGAAACACAGAAACTGTAAGAATGGCCCCTGAACATGAGCTAGAGAGCATCAAGGCGCAACTTCTCCGAGCGCTGGAAGCCAAAGTACAAGAGGAAAAGAAGGTGAAAGCATTGGAGGAAAAGGTGGATGAAATGGAGAAGACTCTGACCCACAGTGTTCCCGTGGAAGAGTTAACGGTCAGCCAACTCCTTCATATGCTGAAGGACAAGACTCTGCAATGGGAACAATCTGAACACGAGCTTCAATCTTCAAAGGGAAGGAGTTCGGAGCTCTCAAACGTTATGGAAATAGCTGAGGTTGCAACACAGATTTTACTGGGATGCCAAAAGTATGCTGAATCACGTCTATGTGAACAACAGAATGTTGAAACAGCTGCTCCAGTAGAAGGATTGAATAGCCCGATCAATCAATCCCCGATGGAAGGGGAAGTATTGAAATCACAAATGAGGTCATTAGTGAAGGATTTGCAGGAAACCCAGGAAGAGCGGGATGAATATGAACGCATGAAGAAGTCTCTTCAGGAAAGATGTCTAGGGAGGGAACAACAGTCGGCTAACGTCCAGTTGGGTAAGGAAGAAGTAGCAGGCCCTCTCGCTAGACTAGTTCAGGACGACACCGAATATTACCATGACCTGTTGAGTGACACGGAATATTACGAGGACTTGGTCTGCCCAGCTTGTGATGAAAACTCCCAAAGTGCAGAAATCAGGATGAAGCACTTAAAGTCTAAGGAACACAGGGAGATGGTGGCGCTACAGCTGGCAGCTGATAAGGGAGCCCCGAGAGTCTCCAAGAAGCAGAAAAGAAAAAGACGAAGCAGAAGGTGATAACCATCTAAATCATTATCACTTCTACCAGATCATGTACGTGGGCCCTACGAAGGGAGCCAAATCAGTTGGCAAGTAGGAAAAATTACCAAGGCAGTCCAGCTGTTTGTAAAAGTCAGCACTACTGGTTCAGCAGGACGGAAGTTCAAGCTGTTAAATCAAGGGAAAGACTATTGGATGAGTCACGCTAGCAATGTGAACCGGCTACACCACAGAGATGTTGTTCGGACCGAGTCAAGACCAGAGACTGAATCTGTGAACTGTTCCCGCAGAGACTGAATCTGTAAACTGTTTCCCGCATAGATTATACCTGTGAATTGTTTTACATGAAGTTGAATATATGTTATGTTTAATGGGGGACTAAGTATGTTGTAAGCTAAAAAGGGAGGATTGTAGTGTATGTATCCGTCTACCTTTAAGAAAACCATTGTATGTAACCGTTCACCTTTAAGAGAACTATTTTAGGTGTGGCACTACTTTGTTGGCTTCTGTATACTGTAATACCAACGGTGACCACACCGGTATATAAGTGCTGTGTCAGGATTTATTTGGCAGATTTGCCCTGACCTTCGAATAGTAAAGTCCTGTTAAAGTTACTCTTGTAGTCTGTGTATTACTTCGCTATACAACCCACAGACTTTACAAGTATGAGCTTTCCTCAATGAGGATCACCCCACTTAGTGATAGGAGGATGGGAGGCTTGTGGTAATAGGAATAGGGTTTAAGGTCATTTTAGTTCGGTTTCACCCTATGTTTTCCCTTCCCAGAACGATTGGTTAAGTTTAAAGTTCTATGTTTAAGGTGCTGTTTTAAGAACTTGTTCAGGTTTAAAGACGTCAAGGAACTTTCAGTGGGAAGTGCTGTGTGGAGTTCGGTACTGAGATTATTGCCTTGCTTGTGTTTCACGTGTCCAAATAAAGTGAGTTGTATCTTTTATCCGGTGTCTGCTTCTGGTTACTGCAATTTGAATCTGTCACAAATGTCCAAGCTGTAATTCGCGTTGTAGAACAGTAGTGGGGGAAGTGGGATTCGAAACCTCACGCCAGTAATTTGGGGGATGAGCTGCAATTGGGAATGAGCAGTTAGATTAAGTGGGACAGGCTGAAACTCTGCCTGGGGTTGTATCTGGTATAAACAACCAAGAAACACTTACTCAGAGAAATTCTCTGAGGACTGTGATTTGCTATAAACAGTCAAAAGCCCAAAACTCCTCAGGGACTGTACATCAGCCTGAGGTACCCAGGACTACCTGGGTGTAAGATAACCCCCCTTACACAGGGTCCACTGCAGGTGCTTCCTCCACCGTAGGCAACGGTAGGCGTGACAGCCCATCAGCATTTCCATGCTGTTTCGTACCCTTGTACTCTATGTCGTGCTGATGTGCCCCTGGAAAAAGTGACCATCTTTGCAGCCGTTGCGCCGTCATCACCGGAACGCCCTTCTTTGGGTTAAAAATGGAGACCAGAGGCTGATGATCAGTCAGTAGGGTGAATTTCTGCCCGTGCAGATAGTGATTGAACTTCTTCACCCCCCACACCAGGTTGAGGGCCTCCCTGTCAATCTGGGCGTAGTTACGCTCGGCTGAGGTAAACGAGCGCGACGCAAAGGCTATTGGCCTCTCTGAACCGTCAAGGAATTTGTGTGACAGCACCGCTCCAATGCCGTAGGGAGACGCATCACATGCCAACCGAATCGGTAGTGTTGGATTGTAGTGGGCCAATACTTCTTTTGAAGTGATTGGGCATTTACATTTCTGAAAGGCACGCTTACACTCATCACTCCATTTCCATGTTGCTCCAGTTTGCAGCAGGGCGTTCAGTGGGTGCAGAACTGTAGATAAATTCGGCAAGAACTTATGGTAGTACTTCACCAACCTGAGGAATGACCTCAGTTGTGACACATTTTCCGGTGCTGGAGCCTTGACTACTGCCTCAATCTTGTCTGGGGACTTATGCAACCCTTCCTCATCAATCATGTGGCCACAATACGAGATTTGTCTCCTGAAGGACTCGCATTTGGGGCGGGTGGCTCGTAGCCCATATTCTTGTAATCTAGTGAGCACCTGCTCCAGGTTGGCAAGGTGTTCACTGTCATTTTCGCCCGTAACCAGGATGTCATCCAAATAACACTGGGTCCCCGGGATCCCTTGCAGGACTTGTTCGATCACCCTCTGCCAAATAGCTGAGGCTGATGCTACCCCGAATACCAGTCGGTTGTACTGGTAAAGGCCTTTGTGCGTGTTTATCGTGAGGTATTTCCTAGATGCTTCTTCCACCTCCATTTGTAGATACGCTTGGGCCAGATCAATCTTTGTAAAGCGTTTCCCTCCAGATAGTGAGGCGAAAATATCTTCTATCTGTGGAAGTGGATATTGTACTGTGTGCAGGACTGGGTTCACAGTTACCTTAAAGTCCCCACAGATGCGAACCTTCTTCGGCTCCCCAGGCGTGCTGCTCAATGATTTCTTCATTACAGGAACGATGGGTGTGGCCCACTCGCTCCAGTCCACCTTGGACAGCACACCCGAACACTCCAGACTCTCCAGCTCTGCTTCAACGGCTGGGTGGATCGCGTACGGTACTGGTCTGGCCTTAAAAAATTTTGGGTTTGCGTTATCTTCAATTTTTATCATTGCCGTTACTCATTTTAGAGTCCCAAGTCCTTATTGGAACATCTCTTTTGCGTCAGTTAGAATTTTTGACAGTCGGCCAGGTGTGACGTCGTCATCCTTTTTGTCAGCCACAGTTAGCGCCTGAATGGAATGTCAATCCAATTGTATTTTTTGGATCCATTCACGTCCCAATAATGGTGGTCCTCCATCTTGTAGTATATATAGATACAGTTTCTGTGTTTCCTTGCCGTTGTATTTAACGGGCACCCTTATTGTTCCTCTGGGGTAGACTTTTTGCCCCGTGTATGTCTTCAATACAATGGACATGTCCTTCAAGGGTATGTGTGAGAATAGCCGCTCATAGTCTCGTTGATTCATGACAGTTAGGGCTGATCCTGTGTCCAATTCCATCTTTACTTGGGACCCTGCTATCATGAGGGTGACCCAAATGGTTCGGTGATCCTCCTTTGCAATCACGTTGTGTAACTTTAGACAACTTAGTCTCCTGCTCCCGGAGTCATTATCACTCTCCTAATCTTCTGAACTACTGTCTGTCATTTTTTTTACTTTCTTGTACTTTTCCTTAGTAGTTCTTTTAGTGTTGTTTTTCTTTCCCGACCTGCAGACTCTTGCTATGTGTCCCACCTTTCCACATTGCCTGCATACTTTGTCCTTAAACCAGCAGTCCTTCTGATCATGGGTTGTTCTGCCGCAGCGATAGCACTTTTCTGCTCCATATGCCATTTCGTTAGTGCTATATTCTTGTGGTTTCTGTTGTATTTCCGCAGCTCCCCGTGCTGCTGCTTCATAGGATACTGCCATGCTGAAAGCCTTTTCTAGCGTCAGGTCCTTTTCCGAAAGTAGTCGTTTCTGGGTTCCTTCACTCTGGAGCCCGCAGACAAACTTATCCCTTAAGGTATCTGCCAGTCCTGCTCCGAACTGGCAGTGCTTTGATAACTTGCGTAGTTCCGTAAGATAGTCAGCATTGCTCTCATCTTTGTGCTGGTTTCTTTTATGGAACTTGAATCTTTCTGCTATCAGCAGCGGTGTAGGGTTTAGATGTTCCTGTAAGATATTGACAATCTCTTCAAAGCTTTTCTCCATTGGTTTAGCTGGGGTAATTAAATCGTGCAATAGGCCATACATTCTCGCGCCCATCAAATTTAATAATACCGACGCCTTTTTTCCATCGGCCACCTCATTTGCCTTGCAGTAACTTCAATTCTTTCCACATACGTGGTCCAGTCTTCTATTTCATTGTCGAAAGCAGTGATACTGCCACTCTTCGGCATCTTGGGTGGGTTAAAATGGCGCCTCCCGCGCTTTTCCTTCTTCCCCAATGGATTAAAATGGCGCCTCCCGCGCTTTTCCTTCTTCCCCAATGGAATAAAATGGCGCCTCCTGCGCTTTTCTTTCTTCCCCTTGCTGCCAACGCTGCTCCTAGCGTTCTAAAGGGTAATGGCAGCACCCCACGGCTTCGGTGCGTCTCCCTTTTCCTTCCCCTCATTTTATTTTCTCTAACGCTGCCCGGCTCTTGAGCACCGACCGCGCCCTGTGCGCGCCACCCTCTCTCTCTCTTTTCCTTCCCGACGACGCTGCATGGCCCCTTTGCAGAGCCGCTCGATCGAGCTCAAGCCCGCCGCAGTCCGGAAGGGTCAGCGCACTACCTGCTACCAGCGCGATTTGCTGGAACACCTTGACTGGGGAGCCAAGCCCAGCTCTCCACAGCCTCCCCTGCGATTCTCTGAACTCCGATGGATCACTGGGCGGTTGCCCGCGGTCGCCGCCCGTTGCTGTGACTTCGACCTCCAAGAAGCTTCTTTTCAGGGATGGATCCCCGTGAGGTGATGCAGTACTGCAGGTGAGTTCGAACCTGCTCGTCACCAGTGTAGTGTCCGCATATCAGTAACACACAGACTGCAGGAGAATGATAATAACAGGTGTTTACTGAACAGAGGGTATGCTGGAACTGAAAGTACAGAAGCCTGCTACGGTTTTATATACAGGTGTGGTCACTGCCGGTACTACAGTATAAAAGCAGTTCTCTCTTAAAGGTACATACACTACAGTTTTAATCCCTGCTCTGCAGTAAATCTGAACCACTCTCCCATCAGGGAACAGCTATGATAATTGGATATATATATAAGTATATAAATATCAGTACATTGATAAGTAAAGCATGTGGCGCAACGATAGCGCGTCTGACTTCAGATCTGAAGTTGGGTGTTTAAATCACGTCGGTGTCTAGGCTAGTTTTACAGCTCCTACGAGTGTGGATAATTTATTTTATCACAATAATGATAACTTGTGTCAGTTGCATTTTTTACATTCGTTCCTGGGATGTAGGCCTCGCTGGCAAGGCCAGCATTTATTGCCCATCCCTAAGGTGGTGGTAAGCCAGTTTTGTCGCATTTCACGACTTACAGATCTACATCATAGAATCATAGAATGGTTACAGCACAGAAGGAGGCCATTCAGCCCGTCCAGCACATGCCTGCTCGCTGCAAGAGCGCGTTAGCAAGTCCCACTCTCACGCCCTTTCCCCGTACCCCTACAATACTTTTTTTGCTTCAGGTACTTATGCAATATTAACATGTATCTCTATTATTTATTCATTTATTCGGTTGAATCTGTCTCATTCGAAAGCTATATTTCTGTCTTACTTTTCAATTACACCGAAATACATTGATACAGAACACAGATAAGCACAATTACATTGATTAACAGATTTAGCGTTTCTGGTCGATGACCATTCTCCATTGATTCTACAGATACATATATAGAACTGGAACACGCAACGTGTGAAACGACATTTCATTTGCGGCATTGCACTTTTACCTCCTCCCTCCCACTGTCCAGGGCCCCAAACAATTCTTCCAGGTGAAACAGCGATTTCTTTGTGCTTCTTGCAATTTAGCATACTGTATTGGATGCTCACGATGCGATCTCCTCTACATTGGGGTGACCTAATGCAGATTGGGTTACCACTTTTCGCAACACCTCCGTTCAGTCCGTAAGCGCGACCCCGAGCTTCCGGTCACCGGTCACTTTAATTCTCTCCACTCCCACTCTGAACCTCTCTGTCCTCGGCCTCTTGCACTGTTCCAACGAAGCTCAACGTGAGCTCGAGGAACAGCGCCTCATCGTTCCATTAACACTTTACAGGCTTCTGGACTCAACATCGAGTTCACCAATTTCAGGCTATAACCTCGGCCCCTATATTTTCCCCCTTGTTTTCTCACATGGTAGCTGCTGATGATTCTACCACCCACATTTACACCGCAGCGAGCGTCATCTTTTATTTCTTAACTTGTCCCATTACCATCTCCTTTTGCATTGCACCATCATCCCGTTTGTCTTTTAATCTCTCCTGCCTTCCAGCCTGCTGTAGGGGGTTTTTTCCTGCTCTCTTGCCCGTTCTGGCCTCCTGCCAGGCTTCGTGCAATAATTACCCTTGAGTGGTTCGACCCACCCCCCCTACGGTTCTAGACCTTGGACTTAGATGCAGAGAACAGTAGTGCAGAGAAAAGGACTCAATAGACCAGGCTGAATAGCACGAAATGGATGCTTTTATTTTTAAACAGTTTGAAGCATTACAAAATACATGTCATAGGCACAGATTAAAGTAACTACAATCATGCACAAATTTATGAACTTGACTCTATGGAAATGGGGAACACACGGCACATCGTAAAAAGGGAAACACATTACGATTTCCCTTAACTCCCTCCCCTATACCTAAACTAAGTTTCGACCTGGGGAACCTGGGATCATGCTCACCACTCTCGAAATCGCGAGAAAGGGGGTTCGCAGCCTTTTTGGCACCGCTTTCCGTCGTCACGTGGATTTGGAAGCTTCTGGCGCAGTCGATATTTTCTCTCTCTCGAAGCGGTGGGGTAGACACAGCCTCGATGAGCGCTCGTTAAGGTTGAGATCCACTAAGTCGATTTGGGTTCATGGAGCAGACCCAGATGCATGCTATGCACATGGGAGAATCTTGTGGCCTAGATTGCCAGTGCTCCAGAGGGTTTCTTCTCCGTCGGCCTGGGTCGTCGATGATCTCCCGACCCCAGTACCCGGGCCACCCTCATCGTCTTCTCGTCGTGGCCGAGCCTTGTTTGGCTGAACACCGGCCACGTTGTCCCTTTTCCGAAACCGTCCGTCTTTAAAAAGACGAAAACGTTTTCATCGATCTGCCGAAGTGGAAGAGGCGCCGATCCGGGCACCGTCTGCCCTTCGTTCGTTCCTCGTAGAAGAAAGTTCTTGAAGAAATGGAAGCCTGAAGTCGTCCAACAAGAAGCCGTAGCAGTGAAGAAGTAACTTAGATGGACTTTCAATCCATAGTTATACTCTTTTGGGACAGTCTTATCTCCCGCCAAATCATAGTCCTGTCTTTGTATTAATTCTGGCGGGCAGAAATCTCTGCAGGGGCGCTTTGTCTTGTAATGGAGAGGGGAATGGAATGTGCGCCAGCCTGTTCCTTGCCTGTGAAGCCCGACAGAACATATGGAACCCCGGTGGACAGAGGCGAGGTGGCGGGGTTATCTGTGTGGATCACGGTGCACGATGCCCCCGTATCCAACAAATAGGTCCCCTTCACCTCCTGCACTTCCATCTCCACGAGGGGTCGCCTCCATATATCGTATCGCAGCGCACACAAGTAAACGGGCTGCGCCGGCTCTAGTCATTTGGGTACAGCGGTCGGGGTTTCGGGAGCGACAAGACCGGTGGTGACGGCTACTTTCCCTGCAAAATCATTAGCATTGTCTGCAAAATTGATTCAATCACTGCGGGATCCACTACTGCACCAGCTCCTTGTGCTGGGGCCGGAGCTACGACTTGGGTTTGGGCTGGTGCTGGGGCAGCGGTCTGGGCTTGGGCTTGGGCTGCGGGAAATCTCCCTTTACTATCCTTCCACGGATATCTCAGTCCTTGCGCCAATGTCCATCCTTCCTACACCCGTAGCAATTGAGCTTGGCTTGGACAGGGCGATTCCCCTCCTGACTCCACTCCTGCTTGCTTGGGGCTGCGGGTTTTGCCTCATGCACCTTTCCTTTCTGGGGAGGTGTTTCCTGACTTCTACAGTTCTTATACACCACATTTAACTGACGGAGCACCGTTTCTTCCGTGACACCGGGACCTTGGGGATCAAACCAAGATCTGGCTAGGGTCCGTATCTCTGGCAAGCTGTTGGTAACCAAGCAACGGAGCCAATGAACCCGCTGTTCGTTGCTCATTAAAGCCCGTTCAGGCATACCCAGACAGCTGCGTCGATACACCGGCCACAGCCGTTCTGCGAAAACCCGTGGGGGTTCTCCAGATAGCTGCACGGTCCCTTGTCCGCGGTCGAACAGACTACCGTCATCCACTCCCATTACATCTAAAACTTCCTCCCTGAGATCTGTATACCCTTTCCGTCCCCTCCTGCCATCCTCTGAGAGGCACTGAAGGATCGTGGGATCCAGGGAGAAAAGCAACAGTTTGACCTGTTCCTGTTCATCGCAGTCGTTAATGGCTGCTGTTTCCTCTATCTCCCTGAAATGAATCGAGGGATCTCCCTTTACTGTGAGTCATGTGAGGTGGTTCATCATGGACCGTAAGTTTGGGCCAGCGTGGGGCACCACGAGCTGGTTCTGGTGGGGTCCAATACCGCCATCGGCAGTGTTGGGACCGAACCTCTGGTGCCGAGCGGGACACATTGGTGCCGGTCCCGTCTTTGCTACCAGTGGTTCTTCCACACACTCCACCTCAGCTACCTCCTCTTTCGCTACCCCCTCCTTTTCCGACCAAGTCTCACTATAGCTCGGCGGTGCTGAGGGCTCGGTGGCTGGTACCACAATTACCTCAGCTGGAATCGGCTGTTTTGATTCCTTCAAAAAGTCCATGTGACTGGCTTTCGGGCTGACGAGACACGCCATGCCTCTTGCCTTAACCAGGGCCGCTCTTAGGTCCTCTATGGTCTTTTGGCAGGGGCCGTGGTCTGTGCTCTCAAACCCTTGCTCGAGGGCCAGCTTGTAAGCTGCCTTAACCTCCACTACTCTCTCCTCCTGCGCTCTTAGCTGTTGTGCGAGGCGGGCGTTTTTCTCCCGTATCCTCGTTTCATTAATCTTTGCTTCAGTAACCTGGCACTCCAGGTACTCTATCCTAGCCTGATGTTGGCTGGCTGCAACTTGGCGTTCCTGATTCAGCGCGTGAAGCGCTGTGATGAGTTTTTCCCCACCCATGGCCTTTTCCTCTATCTCTGCTGCCTGGGTCGTGATCTTGGCTGCCTGTGCTGCAACGACCCGGTCCAAGATTTGGACCTGCTTCTTGTAACACATCAGCCACACTGCCTTTTCCACTGACTTCTTATGCTCTTTGCTCTCTGTCCACCTGATGGCTGCGTCCACCAGACCCCCATCCAGCAAGAGATCGGAAATCCACTGTTTAGTGAGATTTACCTTGCCAAAGATATAATCCGCTATTCTCTCATCCATTGCATTTCAACCATTCAAACGTGGATCTACTACATTGCAATCCTGCCGCCAGAGTCCTGCCGCGGTTGCCATTTTCTGTAAGGGGTTTTCGTCCTCGAGAGGTTTCCCTGAGGTTTCTCTCACTAGAGGCCTCTCTCTCTTGCACAGTAAACCTTGAGTGGTTCAACTCACTTGCCCCTTAGATTCTATACCCTGGACTTAGGCGCAGGAACTACAATGTAGAGAAAACTCGTGTAGACCAAGTTTGATGAAACAAAATGAAATTTTGTTGCAAATGGAAAAATATATCAAATCAAATGCAACACAGATAAGAGTACGGTACATGGGAGGGAAAAACAAACACAAACTAATCATAACGACACAGTACTAACTAAAGCAAATACAGGCATCTTATATTCTACAAAGATCATCATGAAATAAGGAAACACACGGAACATCGAGGGACAACAACTCATGTTAATTGTACCCTTAAATCCACCCCCTTATTAAACCTATCTAGATCTGATTGTGAAGGGCCAGAAACATGCTCACCAATCCCAGTAGGAAGTGCAAGGTTTTGAAAACGAGTCTGTGTTTGGTCCTTTCAGGCGTCTCGTCTCCACGTGGATCGTGGAGCCCCTGCGAACTGCGCCACACCTCTCTCCAGAGGTGGGGGTCGGGGGCGGCTGGACACCGGCGGGCCTGGATGTCAGCGGGTTTGAGGATCGTCAGCTCGACCCTGGTCAGAGGAGCCTTGGGCTGGCTCCCATCGCTTCTTCAGGTTCCTTTCCTCTCTTCTACCGGGCCGTGGTGGCTGGAAGGTTTCTTTGCTTGGGACCTTTATTTTTTTGTTTCTTCTCCCAAGCTGGGTGATGGGCCTTCAATAACCACAAAACTAGAAGTTATAGACTTAAACAAGTTGGCTTTTAATCACTAAGATCAGAGCTAACATCACAACACGCTGACTGGTTCACAGGAATGAGTCATACAGATCCTGGGATCTTTATGTAAGAGAAGTCAGGGGCGGAGCCAAGAGCCAAGACCTGGAACCTCCCAGGTTAGTGGAGAAAGAGGAAGTGAAACTATACACAGATTGGGAGGGTAATATACATGAGTGCAAAACAAATACAGGGTCAAGACAAACAGATTTCATTACATTCACCCCTTCTATAGATTTAGTCCATCGGGGTGATGTTTCTTAAAAGTTGGTATAAGTGAGTCTGTCAGGAGGTTTTGCAGTTCTCAGTGATCGGCGCAAAGCTGGTTGGGGTGCCTCTAGGGGAGTGGATTCTGGTTCCTCCGCTGTCCGAGCCTTCGCAGTGTCTTCCAGGTTATCTGCAGTGTCCTCCAGGTTAAAGTTGGGTGTTGATACCTCTGGGCGTCCTGTCTCTTTGTAGTGTAGGTCTTCATCGGGTAGTCTCCCATCGTTCTCTCCGCTCCCCAAGGGAGCGAGGTCTTTTATGGAAACAGTGTCCTCTCACCCGTCAGAGTATTCGATATAGGCGTACTGAGGGTTTGCATGGAGAAGCTGTACCTTTTCCACAAGGGGGTCCGTTTTATGGCCTCTCACGTGCTTTCGCAATAGTACTGTCCCTGGAGACGTCAGCCACGTGGGTAGAGATATGCCCGAGGTGGATTTCCGGGGGAAAATGAACATCTTTTCATGAGGGGTAGCGTTAGTGGCAGTACATAACAGAGACCTTATGGAGTGGAGCACGTCTGGGAGGACTTCCTGCCAGCGGGAGGTCGGAAGGCCTTTTGACTTTAAGGCTAATGTGACAGCCTTCCAAACAGTAGCATTCTCTCTTTCCACTTGCCCATTACCCCGGGGGTTGTAGCTAGTGGTTCTGCTGGTGGCTATCCCCTTTGAGAGCAAGAACTGGCGCAGCTCGTCACTCATGAATGACGTCCCCCTATCGCTGTGTATGTAGTTCGGCATGCCAAACATGCAGAATAGATTACAGAGACACTTGATGACCATGGCACTGGTCATGTCTGGGCAGGGAATGGCGAAGGGGAAGCGGGAATATTCATCAATGATATTGAGGAAGTATACGTTACGGTCGGCAGAGGGAAGGGGTCCCTTGAAGTCCAGACTTAGGCGCTCGAATGGCCGTGTGGCTTTGATAAGGTGTGCACGGTCAGGCCTGTAGAAACGAGGCTTGCATTCCGCACAGATGCGGCAGGCTCTGGTCATTGCCCTGACCTCCTCGATGGAGTGGGGCAGATTGCGGGACTTTATAAAATGGTATAGTCGGGTGACCCCTGGGTGACAGAGGTCGTTGTGGAGACCCTGTAATTTGTCCGTATGAATGCTGGCACACATTCCCCGCGATAGGGCATCTGGGGGTTCATTAAGGGCTCCCGGCCTGTACATAATATCATAGTCGAACGTGGATAGTTCGATCCTTCACCTGAGTATTTTGTCATTCTTGATTTTCCCCCTTTGTTTGTTATTAAACATGAAAGCCACCGACCGCTGGTCGGTGAGCAGGGTAAAACGTTTGCCGGCTAGGTAGTGTCTCCAGTGCCGCACTGCCTCCACTATAGCCTGTGCCTCCTTCTCGACAGAAGAGTGCCTGATTGCAGGTCCCTGAAGGGTTCGGGAGAAGAAGGCTACAGGTCTCCCAGCCTGATTGAGGGTCGCAGCTAAGGCAAAGTCTGACGCATTGCTTTTGACTTGAAAGGGAATGCATTCGTCCACTGCACACACTGCAGCCCTTTCAATGTCCTGTTTAATACTGGTGAAAGCCTCCCGAGCTTCAGCTGATAGTGGGAAGGATGTCGATTTAATGAGGGGTCGGGCCTTATCAGAGTAATTGGGCACCCATTGGGTGTAAAGTATGCGCATATACTTGATACAAAAAGGAAGAGACAGCTTGGAAGGGTTTAACTTAGGTCTTTACTTCATACCCACAGGCGGGAACTGAGGGGAGATCAGTACCCGCAGTACTATTTATACCCCTATGGCTAGGAGTGGTACTACGGTATCACTACGCCCTACAAAGTAGTGCTGCCCTGGCCATAGGGTTAAAGTAACATACCTATTACATACACAACATTCCTCCCCTTTTAATTAAAATGTACCCGTGCAATTAAGTCAACAGATGCACCATAACTAGGGCTAATAACATTTGGTAACACAACATACATAACATATTTACATCAGAGTTGTCTACCTATATATATATAAAAAGAAACATGTTATAGATTCAGTCTCTGAGGAGGCCTCCTGTCTCGACTAGGATAACGTCTTTCTCTAGTCGGTCTCGGTGTAGGCGGCGGTACTTCCGTCACCACTTCATCGCTGGAGTCGTCGGTGTCTGATGGCACTTCCTGTGCCGTGGAGCTCACTGGAGTGCTGAACTCCTCGCCATCCTGAGACTTCTGTAGCGACGAGCTGGGCCGTGATTCCGCTGGAACAATGTGCTGAGACGTTTGAGGTAGTGAATCAGTTGGGTTTCTGGACTCCACAAGTTGATCAGCATGTCGTCTGATTATGCCGTCCCCAGTATCCACTGTGTACATCAAAGGTCCCTGGCGGGCCTTTATCGTACCAGACTGCCACTTTTCATTTCTATAATCACGGGCCAACACTTGCTGCCCCACCTCGAAGCTCCGTGTCTGTCTGTCAGGAGCCCTACGAAATACTCGGTTTTCCACATCTCTCCGGATGTTTGGTCTGAGCAATTCGAGGCGAGACCTTAACCTTCTATTAAAGAACATGACGGCGGGGGCCTGGTTGGTCACCGTATGTGCAGCATTACGGTACGCGAATAGGAAATTGTCCACCTTGTGTTGTAGTGGCAACCTTTCCTCCCCCATCGCCTTGATGGCCTTTTTAAAAGTCTGTACAAATCGCTCTGCCAGCCCATTTGTAGCTGGATGATATGGTGCGGACGTATAATGTCGCACTCCATTCCTTTTTAGGAACGCTTGAAATTCTTCTGCCACAAATTGTGGCCCATTGTCCGAACAGACTTGCTCGGGCACCCCGTTTCGGGCAAAAATGGTCCTTAAGGCTGCGACCGTCTTTTCGGCTGTCGTTGATGACATTTTTATGACCTCCGGCCATTTTGAGTGGGCGTCCACTACAATAAGGAACATCGCATCCATGAAGGGCCCAGCGAAGTCCACGTGGATCCTTTGCCACGGCGTTGAGGGCCACTCCCACGGATGTAGTGGGGCTTGGGGTGGTACGTTCTGTACCATCTGGCACCCTTGGCATGCTTTTGCTACTTCCTCGATGTCCCTGTCAATGCCGGGCCACCAGACGTAGGCTCTGGCGAGGCTTTTCATTTTGACACCCCCCAGATGACCTTCGTGTAAGTCCCGCAACACTTTATGTTGTAATTTTTGAGGGACCACCACCCTGGCTCCGCACATCAATGTGCCCCGGCATACGGACAACTGGTCCTTCCTTGCCGAAAACACCGGCAATGATGCGTCACCTTGCGCCGGCCAGCCTTTCACGGTCAATTCGTAAACCCTTGCCAGTGTCGGGTCATTCTGTGTTTCCCGCTCGATACATTGGCTGGTGATGGGCAAGTGTTCCATAACCGCCGTATGATATATTTCCACGGGGTCCTGTACTATCTCTTCGATCTCTGCAGGCAATGGTAGCCGCGACAGGCCATCCGCATTGCCATGCTGTTTGGTACCCTTATATTCGATAAGGTACTGGTGTGCTCCTAAGAACAGTGACCATCTCTGTAGCCTTTGGGCCGTCATCAGGGGCACCCCTTTTGTTGGATTAAATATGGACACCAACGGTTGATGATCCGTCAGTAGTGTGAAACGTTGTCCATGCAGGTAGTGGTGGAATTTTTTTACACCCCACACCAGACTGAGGGCCTCCCTGTTGATTTGCGCATAGTTTCTTTCGGCTGTAGTTAACGACCTTGAGGCAAATGCTATTGGCCTCTCCATCCCGTTGGGAAATTTGTGTGACAACACTGCCCCTATACCGTACGGGGAGGCGTCACATGCCAACCTCATTGGCATTTTTGGGTCAAAGTGTGCGAGCACTTCCTTTGATGTAATGAGTTGTTTACCCTTTTTAAAAGCAGCCTCACACGCTTCGTCCCAATTCCAGGAGACTCCCTTTTGCAGCAAGGAATTTAGTGGATGTAAAATGGACGATAAGTTCGGGAGGAACTTTTGGTAATAGTTTATAAGGCCTAAGAATGATCGTAACTGAGATGCATTCTCAGGGCGCGGGGCCTTCACTACTGCCTCGATCTTTTCCGGGGACTTATGCAGGCCTTCCTTATCTATAATGTGACCACAGTATGAGATACGTTCCTGGAAAAACTCACATTTCTGCTTGTTCGCCCTGAGTCCGTATTGTTGCAACCGCAGAAGTACTCGCTCCAGGTTAGCGAGGTGGTCGTTATCCATTTGTCCTGTCACCAGGATGTCATCCAGGTAGCACTGCGTTCCTGGAATGCCCTGTAGGACCTGTTCCATGGTCCTCTGCCATATGGCTGGGGCGGACGCCACACCAAATACCAGGCGATTGTACTGGTACAATCCCTTGTGGGTTTTAATCGTTAGGAGCTTATTCGAGTCCTGCTCCACCTCCATCTGTAAATAAGCTTGACAAAGGTCAATCTTCGTAAAGTGTCTACCCCCAGCTAACGATGCGAATATGTCCTCTATCCGCGGCAGCGGATACTGTACCGTGTGCAGGACTGGGTTAATAGTTATTTTAAAATCCCTGCAAATGCGAACCTTCTTTGGTTCCCCCGGCGTGTTATTTGCAGATTTCTTTATAACTGGGACGATGGGCGTGGCCCACTCACTCCACTCAATCTTTGTAAGGACACCTGCACTCTCTAAGGCATCCAGTTCTGCTTCCACCGCTGGCCGAATGGCGTAAGGCACCGGTCTGGCCTTACAAAACTTGGGGTTTGCGTCTTGAGCAATAGTTATTTTTGCTCTAATGTCCTTTAAGGTCCCCAGCCCTTGTTGGAACACCTCTGGCGTTTTTGCCAATATTTTCGACAGCCTGCTTGTAATGGTTGTATCACCCTTGGTGGTCTCTACTTTTAACTCGTGTATCGACTTCCAGTCGAAATGGATTTTTCTTATCCATTCCCTACCCAAAAGTGGTGGTCCGCCGTTTGGTAGGACGTATAAATAAAGTCCTGGCACTTTTCTGCCGTTGTATTTAACTGTTACTTGCATTTTTCCCTTTGGGTAAACTTTTTGTCCCGTATATGTTTTTAATTTGATTTCAGTATCCTTTAAGGGAATGCGTTTGAACAGCCTGTTATAATCTTGTTCATTAATTACTGATAGGGCTGAACCCGTGTCCAGCTCCATATTAACTTCGACGCCTGCTACCTTCATTTTAACCCACATTGTGCTGTGGTCCTCCATTTTGTCTACACCATATAACTTGAGGCATCCCAGACCTTTAGGCTCTGCTTTTGTGCCTTCCTGTGACTCGTCTGAGCTACTGTCAGATATCTTATGTATTGTTGTCCTTGCCTTGGTACTGCTCGGATTGCCCCCACTATTGGGTTTCGTACCAGACCGACAAACTTTCGCTATATGCCCCTTTTTTCCACACTGCCGGCATATTTTATCACGAAACCAACAATTACTTTGGTCGTGGGTGGTTTTGCCACAACGGTAGCATTTACCTTTGTGAAATGTCACCTCATGGGTGTCATAGCCGGTTGTATTTTGTCGTATTTGGGCAGCACCCTGTGCTGCTGCTTCATGTGCCGATGCTATTTCCATCGCCTGATCTAGGATGAGCTGTTTCTTGGCCAGCAACCGTTTTCGTGTACTCTCATTTAACATGCCACAGACAAATCTGTCTCTGATCGCTTCCGCCAAAAAGGCTCCAAACTGGCAATGTTTGGACAACCGTCTGAGCTCAGCCAAATAGGCTGCCTGCGACTCATCATTCCTTTGGTCGCGTCTGTAAAAGCGGTACCTTTCCGCTATAAATGGTGGCTTAGGGTTTAAATGTTCCTTTAACGTATCAACAATTTGGGCATACGTTTTGTCTGCTGGCTTTTCTGGAGTAAGAAGATTCCTCAGCAGACCGTATGTTTTTGTCCCCATAGAATTTAATAAGGTTGCTGCCTTTTCGTCATCTTTCACCTTGTTTACTATGCAATAAAGTTCATGCCTTTCTACATATGCGTCCCAATCTTCTATGTCGGCAACAAATTCTGACAACCGAGCTTCTTTAGCCATTTTTAAAACTACTGAAGAGGTTTTCCCGCCTTTTTCCACTAGATGGCGCTGTTATTTTTTTTCTCTAAGAGAAAAACTTTTCCCCTTTGTCCACTAGATGGCGCTGTTCATTTTAAACTGCTGAAGAGAAAAACTTTTCCCCTTTGTCCACTAGATGGCGCTGTTCATTTTAAACTGCTGAAGAGAAAAACTTTCCCCCTTTGTCCACTAGATGGCGCTGTTCATTTTAAACTGCTGAAGAGAAAAACTTTTCCCCTTTGTCCACTAGATGGCGCTGTTCATTTTAAACTGCTGAAGAGAAAAACTTTTCCCCTTTGTCCACTAGATGGCGCTGTTCATTTTAAACTGCTGAAGAGAAAAACTTTCCCCCTTTGTCCACTAGATGGCGCTTTTCCCGCCTTTTCTCCCTCTGCTGTCAACGACGTCTCTCCAGGTTCGTTATTTTTTTTTCTTGCAGCTCCCGTTATTGCCACCGCCGCTATTACAACGACCTTCCCCTCTGGTGGCCCGCTAGTCCTCGTGGCTCCGTTTGTTCCCCAGATGGCCTGCCCGTTCTGGCCCTTGCAGCTCCCGTTATTGCCACCGCCGCTATTACAACGACCTTCCCCTCTGGTGGCCCGCTAGTCCTCGTGGCTCCGTTTGTTCCCCAGATGGCCTGCCCGTTCTGGCCCTTGCAGCTCGCGTTCCCCGGGAAGGATTGCAGTTCACCTGACCCTGGGTGGACTTTTGCCCCGTGGCTGGAACGCCCGTTCAGCCTCTTCTCTCAGCTGCCGCAGCCTCCGCTGGAACCTCTCTCTCTCGCTCCGTTGCTGCCGCTCCTCCTGAACTGGGTGGCCTCCTTCGGTCGACGCTGGACTCTGCAGGCTGGTGAGAAGCTTCTCTCCCCGTACTGCTACCGATCCTTTGTTGCACCTTGTACTGGTGAGTTCGAACGTTCCTAGTCGCCAGTGTAAAGTATGCGAATATACTTAATACAATAAGGAAGAGACAGCTTGGAAGGGTTTAACTTAGGTCTTTACTTCATACCCACAGGCGGGAACTGAGGGGAGATCAGTACCCACAGTACTATTTATACCCCTATGGCCAGGAGTGGTACTACGGTATCACTACGCCCTACAAAGTAGTGCTGCCCTGGCCATAGGGTTAAAGTAGCATACATATTACATACACAACACTGGGCATAATACGAGAAAAATCCCAGGCACCTTTTTAAAGCTTTGGGATTGTGTGGCAGGGGCAGTTCCTTTAGGGGGCGTAATCGGTCAGGGTCCGGTCCAATTACCCCATCTTCCACCACACAGCCGAGGATACAGAGACGGGTTGTGTTGAAGACACATTTGTCTTCGTTGTAGGTTAGATTCAGCTTTAGGGCAGTTTTTAAAAATCTCGCAAGATTTAGATCGTGGTCTTGCTGGTTGTGCCCGCAGATAGTGACATTGTCCAGCTAGGGGTAGGTAGCTTGTAGTTTATTCTCGTCAACCATGCGGTCCATCTCACATTGGAAGACCGAGACCCCATTTGTTACTCCGAAGGGCACTCTGAGAAAATGGTAGAGGCGCCCGTTCGCCTTGAAGGCAGCGTATGGGCGGTCCTCCGTTCTAATGGGGAGCTGGTGATGCGCGGATTTGAGGTCGATAGTCGAGAAGACTCGGTATTGCGCAATCTGGTTGACCATTTCTGATATGCGGGGTAAAGGGTAGGCGTCCAGCTGGGTATAAATATTAACAGTCTGGCTGTAGTCAATTACCATCCATTTCTTTTCGCTATTTTTAACTATGACTGCTTGGGCACGCCACGGGCTGGTACTGCATTCAATAATGCCTTCCCGCAGGAGTCTGTTCACTTCCGCCTTGATAAAGTGCCTGTCTTCTAGACTGTACTGTCTACTTTTAGTCGCTATGGGCCTACAGTTCGGAGCGAGATTAGCGAATAAAGAGGGCGGGCTGATTTTTAAGGTTGATAGGCCACAGACTGCGAGTGGCGGCTGGGACCCGCCATATGCTAGCGTGACACTTTTGTGGTGGCACTGGAAGTCCAGGTCCAAGATTACATTAACACAGAGTCCTGGCATCATGAGGAGTTTAAAATCCTTGTAGTCCGTGCCTTTTACAGTCAGTGTTACCACACAGTAGCCCAAAATGTCCGAAGTGTGGGGCTTAGCAGCCATAGCAATTCTGCTCCGTGTAGGGGTTACTGTTAATGAGTGCCGCCGTACCAGGCTAGGGTGGATAAAACTCTCGGTACTCCCACAGTCAATTAAACATTTTGTTAAATTCCCGTTTACCTGTATGTCCATCATGGATTTTGTCAACGGGTGTGGCCTGGATTGATCCACCGTGATCGAAGCCACTGTTGGGCCCTGGGCGGCCGTTGAGTCGGGAAAAGATGGCGGATCCCAAGATGGCGGCACGCACGAGGCGGTGACGGAGTTGGAAATCGGATTCCCCCTGCAGACTTTGCTAAAATGCCCCTTTTTCTTACATTTGAAGCATGTAGCGTCCTTCGCTGGGCATCGTTGTCTGGGGTGCTTGGCCTGGCCACAGAAGTAGCATTTCGGGCCTCGAGACATTGCCGCTGTAGTAGGACTCCTGGGTGAACTTCTGTGTGGGGACTCCGGCGGCGTAGAGCTGGTCTGAGACCTGGACGGGGAAGATGGCTGATTCCAAGATGGCGGCCCCCTCGGCGCGCACGAGGCGGTGAGGGCCGCATAGCCGGAAGAATAAGAGTCAGAGGGCTAGATTTTCAGTACAGGCAGTTTTGGGGCGCTAACCTTAGCGCCCGCCCGAAGTTAGTGCCCGCCCCAAAGAAGCGCCCCGTTGCCGGAAATTCAGTGGCTTCGCCCTAAGAGGTTGGTGGAGCGCTAAAAGAGGCGTTCCACTACTATCTTTAGGCGCTAAGCCGGCGGTCCAGAGGGATAGCGCCCAGGCGGGGCGCAGCGCGGGTGCGGTCATTTTTGGACTGACAGCAGACCCCGTGGTGCCGACCAGCTCTTAAAGGGGGAAGGGACGAATTGGTCTGCTGCCACGCCCTGCACACTGCAGCCTTGCAAAGAGGCCTCAACACTACTGCTCAGCCCCAGGGAGTCATGGCAACGCCAGAGAAGGCCCGTCAGCGTGCCCTGCGCTTCTCAGAGGGTGATCTGGACATAATGGTCACAGCTCTGGAGGTGAGGCGCAAGATCTTGTTCCCAGAGAGTGGGAGGAATCCAACCCACCATGACTACACCAAAGCCTGGAAGCAGATCGCCCAGAGGGTGACGTTCACCGGCGAGGCCCCCAGGACCCACAAACAATGTCGTAAAAAATACAACGACCTGACCAGGATTGTCAGGGTGAGTAGCCTTTCCAGTCTCCTCCTCATTCTTGCATGTACACCTGACATGATGGGCAAAGGGAGCTGAAAGTCCTATTGGCCAGCCCTCAGCCAGCAGCATTGGGACAGTCATGAGCATCAATTGGCCATTCGGCACTCTACACTCTGGCCAAGCTATTCCACCATGGGAGGCAGTGCACACTACATCAGGGCTTCACTCTGTCCAAGCTATTCCACCATGGGAGGCAGTGCACACTACATCAGGGCTTCACTCTGGCCAAGCTATTCCACCATGGGAGGCAGTGTACACTACATCAGGGCTTCACTCTGGCCAAGCTATTCCACCATGGGAGGCAGTGCACACTACATCAGGGCTTCACTCTGTCCAAGCTATTCCACCATGGGAGGCAGTGCACACTACATCAGGGCTTCACTCTGGCCAAGCTATTCCACCATGGGAGGCAGTGCACACTACATCAGGGCTTCACTGCGCACTTACAGCCCGTCCTTTCTCTTGCAGGCTAAAGTAGCCTTTAATCGCCAGGCCCGTGCCAGGGGTGGCCGCGCCCAGCTGCAGAAGCTCACTCGGCTGGAGGAGCGCGTGTGTGTGCTCATGGGAGCCCGTGTGATTGTCCCCACAGCGTGCGGTGTATCCGACCCTCCACTGCCCGGCAATGGTAAGGACCTCGCCTTTTGGCCCTCTCGCGTCGCACTGGCCCATCCGAGCTACCTCCTTTGCCACTGTCCCACCAATGCGCTGAATGCCACCAGTCCTAACTCCCTCGCTGACGCCGTCTCCTCACTCTGAAGCTACTCTTGTGCATTCCTGCTTTCAGCTGGTGACGACCAGGACCCTGAAGCTGCCAGTGACAGCACCTCTGACCAGGAGGAGGAGGAGGAGCAAGCCGGACCTTCGGGGGAACAGTCACGTCCTGCAGGAGAGGAGGAAATGCTTGACACCTCCTCACTGGACGAGTGCCTGGAGGAACTGTCGCAGGGCAATGCAGCTTCTGGGACCAGTGGCGTGGCCCGCGGCCTTCCCCCCAAAGGGGGGAAGGATCAGAGGGGAGTGCTGCTGATCGGCACACTCGCCGCCACCAACGTGGCAAGGGTCCCCTAGTTCGGCCCCCTCCTCCCCAGCGGGAGAGTCGCGACTCCAGTCCGGACACCTTCACCTCGGAGGAGGTGCGGAAGCTGGATAAGATGGCCGAGGATTCGGACCGGCGCCACACGGAGCTCATGAGCGTGGTGGGGCGCATGCCTGAGGCCATCGAGTCGCTGGCGACCAGTGTGCGCGAGTTCGGGGCAGCAACTGCCGTGAGTGGCCGCATGCTGACTGATGCCGTCAAGACCCTGGCGGATGTGATGCGGGCGCACACCAGGACAACAGGGGCACTCACTGCTGCCACACGCGCTGTCTCAGGCAGGCATCGCCAGGGCAGCCGCCACGCTGGACCATCCCAGCAAGCCGCCCCTCGGCTGATTGTTGCGGATCCTGCAGTGCGGGCCCGGCCGAGTGCCACCGCGCCACAGCACCAGCCAGCGCATCCCAGACGCCAGCTGGCCCACATTGTGCCATCCGTCGCCACCATTCCCCCACTGGGGCGTCAAGGGCAAGCGGCTGCAGCTGATGGTGGCCAGGCTCAGGTGCGCCACTCAGCAGACGGCCCCTCAAGGCCCAAACGCCGTGTAGGCTGCCCCCCAGCGGCATCTGGCGGAAGGGCATCTGAGCCTCAGGCGCCTTCCCCCAGCCTCGCAGCAGCCACTGGGCAGAGCTTGCGAAGGAGCAGCAGGCCGGGCAGGGGAGGCAAAAGGCTGGGCAAGGTCTCGCCCTCGCGGGCCACTCAGTAGAGGGTGTGGCCAGCTTTCCTTTTATATGGCGGTGGCCATCTTTATTTTGCCCATGGTTGTGTTGTTGGAGGGCTTATTTTTTGCGTTAGGCCGACGTTGAGGCCCGGTTTGAATAAAGGTGGAGTGACTCCTCCCCAGTTTGTGGGAGTGAGTCGTTTGTTGGGCTTTTTGTGGGGCCCGTTTATTGTTTTTGGGGATTCATGTGGGAAGGGCTTTTCATTTTTGTGTAATAAATAATTATCTTTATTCATGCAGTCTCCATGGTTGTTCTTCTTAGTGTTTGTTGGCTTCGCCGGCTGAGGGCTTGCGGAGCGGCTGCATTCACCTTCCCTCATGGCCCCTGGCCATTCCCTGACAGGGGGCTTAGAAGTACCGTGTAATAAGGTGGCGTCGCGCCGCCCTTGGCCCTGGTCGCTCCCTCCTGGGAACGTACTCCTGCTCCTCCTCCTCCTCCTCCTCATGCTCCTCCTGCTCCTCCTCCTGAGGTGCTGGTCCAACGTCAGGTGGCAGTGCCTGAGTCCTGCGGATAGCCAGGTTGTGTAGCATGCAGCAAACCACCACAAATTGGGAGACCCAGTCCGGCGAATACTGGAGAGCTCCTCCGGAGCGATCAAGGCAGCGGAACCGCTGCTTGAGGACCCCAATAGTTTGCTCGATGATGTTGCGGGTGGTTTGATGGCTCTCGTTGTAGGCCTCTTCAGCAGCGGTCCTGGGCGCGCGGAGCGGGGTCATGAGCCAGGTGCACAAAGGATAGCCTTTGTCCCCGAGTAGCCATCCTCTTGGGGGAGGCTGTGCCTGGAACATGTCATGCACAGTACTCTGCCGCAGGATAAAGGCATCATGGCTGCTGCCTGGGAAGCTGGCATTGACTGCCATGATGCGCTGCTTGTGGTCACACACCAGCTGAACATTCAGAGAATGGTAGCCCTTCCTGTTGCGATACTGCTCGCCATGCTCCAGAGGGGCCCGCAAAGCCACATGCGTACAGTCAATGGCGCCCTGCACCAAGGGGAATTCCCCGAGTCTGGAAAATCCCAATGTGCGCTGATGCTGGCTCTCCAGGGCCATGGGGAAGGAGATGAATTGGCTTCTCCTTCTGAACAGTGCTTCGGTCATCTGGCGGATGCAGCGATGCGCGCCGTACTGGGAGATGTTTGCTATGTCCCCAGCAGTGTATTGGAAGGAGCCGGTGGCATAGAAGTTCAATGCCACCGTCACCTTCACTTCCACCGACAGAGACGTCCTGCACCTGAGCTTTGGCCGCAGATCTCGGCGAAGCAGGTGGCAGATCTCTGCAATCACCTCCTTTCGGAATCGGAGCCTTTTAACACATCGCACGGCACTCATGTTTAGGTAGGAGCGCTGCTGGCGGTATAGCCTGAATGGGTAAGGCCTACGTGGCCGACGCCTGTAGCCCCCTCTGCCTCTAGCCAGGGCTGCCCCTCTCACAATGCGTCTGCGAGCCCTACGGACATGGAGCTGCAGCTCCGCGTTGGCACCCCATGCAACCCCCATCAAATCCTGGCAAACACTCAAATTTCCAAAAGGCCACTTGCAGCACTCTGGCCTGAGTCCAAAAATACCTGAGCTCTTGCTGCTTGAAACCAATTAGCTATCCTCCTTGTTGTGTCTCCAGAAATGCGTTGCACAAGAGTGTTTTCTGAAAAAAGGCTGGCCTTTATACTGGAGAGCACGTCCCCTTTAATTTGCACCCCCCGGGGCCCGCGCTGGTTGTGTTGCGTTCCTTTTTCCAAACGCTCCGGCCGCCAGCCGCACAATGGGGCGGTCCGACTGAAGTTTGGAATCGGGGCGGCCAAAGGGCGTTGCACGAGGATGTGACGTCATTTTCTGCGCGCGCATCCGGCCGGGCGCTAAACTTTGCGCCGGCGCTAACGGGCAACTTAATTTGGGGCGGGGCGCAAACTGCGCTGCGCACGGGCGCTACACGCATAGCGCCCGAAAATCACTTCTCTTAAGGCGCTAACTGCTGGCGCTAGCAACTGAAAATCTAGCCCAGAGTTTTTCTGGGCCACGTCCAGCGATCACGCAGTGGCCACTGCCTTTTTAAAGTCCAGGACCTCCTTCTCCAGCAGTCTCTGCCGGATATAATTTGATTTGAGGCCCGTGATGAAGGAATCGCGGACCAATTCGTCAGAGTACGCGTTGGCCGTCACGGCTTTGCAGTTACAGTCCCGGACCAGGTCCTTTAGGCCCTGTAAGAAATCGTCCATTGATTCCTCTGGTCACTGCCTGCGTGTAGCCAGCAGATGTCTGGTGTACACTTTGTTTACCGGCCTCTGGTATTGGGCCTTCAGGATAGTGATGGCCTCCGTGTAAGAGGTGGCGTCCCGGATGAACGAATAAATCCGATGACTTACGCGAGTAGTCAGTAGACTCAGTTTATCTACCTCGCTGGCGGGTGAGGCCCCCGCGAAGAGTTCGAAGCATTTGAGCCAGTGTCCAAATTGGTTTGATGCTTCAGCAGAATGTGGATCCAAGTCCAGACGCTCTGGTTTTAGGAGTCGATCCATCCTAATATTCTTTAGTGATTAAAATTGATGGGCCTTCAATAACCACAAAATTAGAAGTTATAGACTTAAACAAGTTGGCTTTTAATCACTAAGATCAGAGCTAACATCTCAACACGCCGACTGGTTCACAGGAATGAGTCATACAGATCCTGGGATCTTTATGTAAGAGAAGTCAGGGGCGGAGCCAAGAGCCAAGACCTGGAACCTCCCAGGTTAGTGGGGAAAGAGGAAGTGAAACTATACACAGTGGGGGAGGGTAATATACATGAGTGCAAAACGAATACAGGATCAAGACAAACAGATTTCATTACACTGGGTCTATGGCCTCTCGTTCCGGCAACGGCCCGGGGATGGTCGATGATCTCCCGATGTGCTTCCCCGGGGCGGAACGCCTGCGATTGACTGCTCCTTCTTCAGGGTGTCCGGATTCAAGCTGCGTGTTTCCAGCTCTCCAACCCGGCGTGTCTGTGTTCAAGCTGCAGGTTTGCAACCGTCTGCCTTCCAACTCGCTCTGGCCTGCCTGTCCCGACTGCTTCCGAGTGCTTCTTGTGTCTTTAATTGCCGAAAAGTCTCTCCAGATATACCTTTCTTCCCGAGGCCTCACTTCCCACCCAAAATCAGGTTAGTCTTTGTTTTAACTTTGGCGGGCTTTGAGCACAGCGGGGCAGTTATTATATTTTAAATCATTTGAAGCGGCTGGTAACAGGCCCATCTCTGGTTGGAAATGGCTTTCATTGTTTTGAATGTCCTGCTGTTCTCGTTACCGAGCCCTTGGTGTTGTCCTCATGAATATATATTGTCCTCTTTCGTCTGGGTCAACATTTAGATGGCCCCTGTCTCCAAGCCGATCTTGAGTGGATCTGCATCTAATCCATATGCATGCCTGTGGGTCTGGTTTCGTTCTCTCATAAAACGGCTTCCAGAGCTTACTGTGGGTTCAATCCACATAGCTTTCTGAGGTTGCGCAGGAACCATTTTAAAGTGTCCCAATGAGCTGATCACATGGTACGGCGGCCATTTTGTATGCCCCTTTTTCTGGGCTTCCTTTAAAACAGTCTTTAAAATCATGGCCTCTTCTGCCATTTAACCCTTATTAATATGAAATCCAATTTTGCGAATCCTACAGAACCAACGACATAGGCTGAACTAGCAATGAGGTTCTGCTGAGGGAGTTTGAGGAGCTAGGATCCAAATTAAAAAGCAGAACCTCAAAGGTAATCTCCGGATTGTTACCTGAGCCATGTGGAAATTGGCAAAGGGACAAACAGATTAGTGGTTAAAATACGTGGCTCCAAGAGTGGTGTGGGTGGAAGGGGTTTCAGTTCATGGGGCTCTTGCACTGGTACTGGAGAAAGAGGGAGCTGTTCCATTGGGACGGGCTCCACTTAAACCGGGCTGGAACCAGTGTCCTGGTGAACTGAATAACTAGGGCAGTAGACAGGGCCTTGTACTAATGATGGGTGGGGTTGGAGGACTCGGGAAAGAGTAAATTTCAAAGCAGCGAGGGAAATGTCAAGGCTCCAGAGCAGAGTAGAGTTTGGGGTAAAAATAAACAGAATGGATCAGGGACAGAGAGTAACAAAGGTAATAGGCATCAGTGACTACGGTGACATCAGGGAAAAATAGAAAAAAGTCCAAGCTAAAGGCACTATATCTGAATGCACGAAGCATTCGCAACAAAATAGATGAATTATTAGTGCAGGTAGAAATTAGTAGGTTTGATCTAATAGCCATTATGGAGATGTGGTTGCAATGTGGCCAAGGTTGGGAACTAAATATTAGAGTCATAGAGTTTTACAGCACTGAAAGAGGCCCTTCGGCCCATCGTGTCTGCGCCGCCCATCCACCCCTGTCCTGTCTAATCCCATTTCCCAGCATTTGGTCCATAGCCTTGTATGCAATGGCATTTCAAGTGCTCATCCAAATGCTTCTTGAATGTTGTGAGGGTTCCTGCCTCTACCACCCTTTCAGGCATTGAGTTCCACATTCCAACCACCCTCTGGGTGAAAAAGTTCCTCCTCAAATCCCCTCTAAATCTCCTGCCCCTTACCCTGAATCTATGCCCCCTTGTTATTGACCCCCCTACTAAGGGGAAAAGTTCCTCTTTATCTACCCTATCTATGCCCCTCATCATTTTGTACACCTCAATCAGGTCCCCCCTCAGCCTTCTTTGCTCCAAGGAAAACAACCCCAGCCTGTTTAGTCTTTCTTCATAGCTGAGGCGCTCCATCCCAGGTAACATCCTGGTGAATCTTCTCTGCACCCTCTCCAAAGCAATCACATCCTTCCTATAGTGAGGCGACCAGAACTGCACACAGTACTCCAGCTGTGGCCTCACCAGCGTTTTGTACAGCTCCATCATAACCTCCCTGCTCTTATATTCTATGCCTCGGCTAATGAAGGCAAGTATCCCATATGCCTTTTTAACCACCTTATCTACCTGTTCCGCTGCCTTCAGAGATCTATGTACATGTACACCAAGGTCCCTCTGACCCTCTGTACTTCCTAGGGTCCTACCACTCATTGTGTATTCCCTTGCCTTATTTGTCCGTCCAAAATGCATCACCTCGCGCTTTTCAGGGTTAAATTCCATTTGCCACTTTTCCGCCCATCTGACCAACCCGTTTATATCGTCCTGTAGCCTGAGGCTTTTCTCCTCGCAATTTACCACCCCACCAATTTTCGTGTCATCTGCGAACTTACTGATCATACCTTTTACATTCTCATCCAAATCATTTATGTAGATCACAAACAACAAGGGACCCAGCACCGATCCCTGAGGTACCCCACTGGACACAGGCTTCCAGTCACAAAAGCATCCTTCGACCATCACCCTCTGCCTCCTGCCACTCAGCCAGTTTAGGATCCAACGCGCCAAGGCACCCTGGATCCCATGGGCTCTTACCTTCTTGACCAGTCCCCTATGCGGGACTTTGTCAAAAGCTTTACTGAAGTCCATGTAAACCACATCCACAGCATTTCCCTCATCCACCCCCCTAGTCACCCCCTCGAAAAATTCAATCAGATTTGTCAGACATGATTTACCCTTGACAAAGCCATGCTGACTATCCCCGATTAATCCTTGCCTCTCCAAGTGGAGACTAATTTTGTCCCTCAGAATTTTTTCCAATAATTTCCCTACCACAGATGTTAGGCTCACTGGCCTGTAATTCCCTGGTTTATCCCTGCTACCCTTCTTGTATAATGGTACTACATTAGCTGTTCTCCAGTCCTCTGGTACATCCCCTGTGGCCAGAGAGGTTCTGAAAATTTGTGTCAGAGCCCCTGCAATCTCCTCCTTTGCCTCCCACAGCAGCCTGGGATACATCTCGTCCGGGCCTGGGGATTTATCCACTTTTTGGCCTGCTAAAACCGCTAGCACCTCCTCCCTCTCGATGCTAATATGTTCAAGTATGTCACAGTCCCCTTGCCCGATTTCTATGTCTGCATCGTCTCTCTCCATAGTGAACACAAATGCAAAAAATTCATTTAAAACCCCGCCTACATCATCTGGCTCTACACACAGATTGCCACTTTGGTCCCTAATGGGCCCAACCTTTCCCTGTTTATCCTCTTGCCCTTAATATACTTATAAAACATCTTAGGATTTTCCTTTATTTTGCTCGCCAGTGTTATTTCATGGCCCCTCCTCGCCCTCCTAATTTCTTTTTTAAGTATGCCCCTGCACTTTTTATACTCCTCTTGGGCTTCTTCCGTCTTTAGTCTTTTGTAACTGCCAAAAGCCCCCCTTTTATTTCTAATGCATTTTTGTATATCCCTTGTCATCCAAGGTTCCCTTTGCTTGTTGGTCCCACCCTTGACCTTTACAGGAACATGTTGGCGTTGTACTCTCTCTATTTCCCTTCTGAAAGTCTCCCACTGTCTTGATGTGGATTTTCCTATAAGTAGCTGCTCCCAGTCCACTTTGGCCAGATCCTGCCTTATCATATTAAAATCGGCCTTCCCCCAATTTAGAACCCTTATTTCCGGGCCGTCTTTGTCTTTTTCCATGACCACCTTAAATCTCACCGAATTATGGTCACTATCGCCAAAATGCTCTCCTACTGACACTTCCACCACTTGCCCGGCTACATTCCCCAGAATTAGGTCCAGTATCACCCCCTCTCTTGTAGGACTTTCTACATGTTGGCTCAAAAAGCTCTCCTGGATGCACTTTAAGAATTCTGCACCCTCTAAGCCTTTCACACTCTGACTATCCCAATTTATATTGGGGAAGTTGAAATCCCCCACTATTATTACCCTATTATTTTTGCACTTTTCTGAGATTTGCCTACATATCTGTTCCTCTATCTCCCCCTGACTGTTTGGGGACCTATAGTACACTCCCAGCAAAGTGCTTGCCCCCTTTTTGTTTTTAAGTTCTACCCATATGGCCTCATTAGAGGAACCCGCTAATATATCATCCCTCCTTACAGCAGTAATTGACTCCTTAATTAATATTGCAACACCCCCTCCCCTTTTACACCCCCCTCTGTCTCGCCTGAAGATTCTATACCCCGGAATATTGAGCTGCCAGTCCTGACCCTCCCTCAACCATGTCTCCGTGATAGCAACAATATCGTACTCCCATGTGTTCAGCAACAACTTCAGTTCGTCCACCTTATTTGCAAGACTCCTTGCATTAAAATAAATGCCTTCCAGCCCTGCCATATTCCCTTTTGCCTTCACATATTTGCTCTGCCTTGTTTTTTTCTCTGTCTTTGGCTGTAAATCACCCCCTGCTATAGCTCCACTCTGTACCCCATCCCCCTGCCGAGTTAGTTTAAACCCCCCCTAGCAGTGCTAGCAAACCTCCCCGCAAGGATATTGGTTCCCCTCTGGTTCAGGTGTAAACCGTCCGACTTGTACAAGTCCCACCTTTCCCAGAAGCAGACCCAGTGATCCAGGAAACTAAAGCCCTCCCTCCTGCACCAACTCTTTAGATACTTAAATTTTAGAAGAGACAGGCAAAATGGAAAAGGAGGAGGGGTAGACCTGGTAAAGGATGGGATAAAGACAGTAGAGGAAAGGATCTTAGCTCCGAAAATCAAGAAGTAGAATCAGTTTGGTCTGCCCTATATGTAACTCCAGACCCTCAGTAATGTGGTTGACTCTTAACTGCCCTCTGAAATGGCCCAGCAAACCACTCGGATGTAACAAACCGCTACAAAAAACAATAAAAAGAATGAAACCAAACGGACCACCCGCCATCAACCTCAGCACCGGCTACAGACACGACAATGGCAAACCCAGCCCTGTCGACCCTGCAAAGTCCTCCTCACCAACATCTGGGGACTTGTGCTAAAACTCCTCCATCACCATCCCTGGGTACGTCCTGTCCCACCGGCAGGACAGACCCACCAGTGGTGGCGGCACATTGGTATATAGTCAGGAAGGAGTGGCCCTGGGAGTCCTCAACATTGACTCCGGACCCCATGAAGTCTCATGGCTTCAGGTCAAGCATGGGCAAGGAAAGCTCCTGCTGATTACCACCTACCGCCCTCCCTCAGCCGATGAATCAGTACTCCGCCATGTTGAACACCACTTGGAAGAAGCACAGAGCAGCAAAGGCACAGAATGTACTCTGGGTGGGGGACTTCAATGTCCATCACCAAGAGTGGCTCGGTAGCACCACTACTGACCGAGCTGGCCGAGTCCTGAAGGACATAACTGCCAGTCTGGGCCTGCAACAGGTGGTGAGAGAACCAACATGAGGGGAAAACCTACTTGAACTCGTCCTCACCAATCTACCTGTCGCAGATACAACTGCCCATGACAGTATTGGTAGCAGTGACCGCCGCACAATCCTTGTGGAGACGAAGTCCCATCTTCACACTGAGGACACCCTCCATCGTGTTGTGTGGCACTACCACCGTGCTAAATGGGATAGATTCAGAACAGATCTAGCAGCTCAAAACTGGGCATCCATGAAGCGCTGTGGGCCATCAGCAGCAGAAGAATTGTATTCCACCACAATCTGTAACCTCATGGCCCGGCATATCCCTCACTCTACCATTACCATCAAGCCAGGGGACCAACCGTGGTTCAAAAAGGAGTGTAGAAGAGGAGTACCTAAAAATGAGGAGCTAACCTGGGGAAGCTGCAACATGCATGCTAAAAAGCAGAAGCAGCATGCTATAGACAGGGCTAAGCGATCCCACAATCAACGGATCAGATCAAAGCTATGCAGTCCTGTCACATCCAGTCGTGAATGGTGGTGGACCATTAAAGAACTAACGGGAGGAGGAGGCTCCGTGATTATCCCCATCCTCAATGATGGTGGAGCCCAGCACGTGAGTGCAAAAGACAATGCTGAAGCATTTGCAACCATCTTCGGCCAGAAGTGCCGAGTGGATGCTCGATATCGGCCTCCTCCTGAGGTCCCCACCATCACAGAAGCCAGTCTTCAGCCAATTCGCTTCACTCTACGTGATATCAAGAAACGTCTGAGCGCACTGGATACAGCAAAGGCTGTGGGCTCCGACAACATCCCGGCTGTCGTGCTGAAGACTCCTGCTCCAGAACTAGCCGCCTCTAGCCAAGTTGTTCAGTACAGCTACAACACTGGCATCTACCCGACTATGTGGAAAACTGCCCAGGTATGTCCTGTCCACAAAAAGCAGGACAAATACAATCCCACAATTACTGCCCCATCAGTCTACTCTCAATCATCAGTAAAGTGATGGAAGGTGTCATCGACAGTGCTATCAAGCAGCGCTTACTCACCAATAACCTGCTCGCTGATGCCCGGTTTGGGTTCTGCCAAGACCACTCGGCTCCAGACCTCATTACAGCCTTGGTCCAAACATTGACAAAGGAGCTGAATTCCAGAGGTGAGGTGGGAGTGACTGCCCTTGACATCAAGACAGCATTTGACCGAGTGTGGCATCAAGGCGTCCTAGTAAAACTGAAGTCAATGGGAATCAGGGGGAAATGCTCCACTGGCTGGAGTCATACCTAGCACAAAGGAAGATGGTTGTGGTGGTTGAAGGTCAATCATCACAACCCCAGGACATCGCTGCAGGAGTTCCTCAGGGCAGTGTCCTAGGCCCAACCATCTTCAGCTGCTTCATCAATGACCTTCCCTCCAACATAAGGTCAGAAATGGGGATGTTCGCTGATGACTGCACAGTGTTCAGCACCATTCACAACTCCTCAGATAATGAAGCAGTCCATGCCCGCATGCAACAAGACCTGGATGACGTTGAGGCTTGGGCTGATAAGTGGCAGGCAACATTCACACCAGAGAAGTGCCAGGCAATGGCTATCTCCAACAAGCAAGAGTCTAACCACCACCCCTTGACATTCAATGGCATTACCATCGCCGAGTCCCCCACTATCAACATCCTGGGGGTCACCATTAACCAGAAACTTAACTGGACCAGCCACATAAATACTGTGGCAACAAGAGCAGGTCAGAGGCTGGGTATTCTGCGGCGAGTGTCTCACTTCCTGACTCCCCAAATCCTTTCTACCATCTACAAGGCACAAGTAAGGAGTGTGATGGAATACTCTCCACTTGAGTATTGGATGAGTGCAGCTCCAACAGCACTCAGGAAGCTCGACACCATCCAGGACAAAGCAGCCCGCTTGATTGGCATCCCATCTACCACCTTAAACATTCACTCCCTGCACCACCAGCGTACTGTGGCTGCAGTGTGTACCATCTACAAGATGCACTGCAGCAACTCGCCAAGGCTTCTTCGGCAGCACCTCCCAAACCCGCGATCTCTACCACCTAGAAGGACAAGGACAGCAGGTGCATGGGAACACCACCACCTCCAAGTTCCCCTCCAAGTCACACACCATCCTGACTTAGAAGTATATCGCCGATCCTTCATCATCGCTGGGTCAAAATCCTGGAACTCCCTCCCTAACAGCACTGTGGGAGGACCTTCACCACAAGGACCGCAGCGATTCAAGAAGGCGGATCACCACCACCTTCTCAAGGGTGATGCGCTATCAATTACTCATAAAAGACTGAGAGTTAAGAGAGTAACTAAAGGCTTTTATTAGCAAAGAACAGAGCATGCCTCTCGTGGTTGACTGGGTTCCAAGAAGCAGGGGGCTGCAGGTCAATCACCTTTATACCTGGGCCTGTGGGTGGAGCCAGCCGAGACATGTTGAGGCATGCATAGGTACAACAGTGTGTAACAACAACAACAACAACAGTGGTTTACCACATTCACCCCTTGTTTAAAATTGAGTCCGGCGGGGTGAAGTGTACTAAAGGTTCGTGTAAGTAAGTCTATCAGGTGGCCTTGTATGCCGTCCTGATCGTCGTGGTGGCGGCGGTGATGGTGCAGCATCCAACGTTGAGTCTGGCATCTCATTGAGTGGTTGGGTGGTCAATGACGGGTCCTGGGGCTGCGGCATGCCGTCTAGCGGGGTTGGGTTGTGGGTAGTGGTGGATGGCAATGGTAGTGTTTCAGGGGCACCCAAAGGTGCGAGATCTCGTGTGGGGGCTGTGTCCTCCCGCCCGTCCGGGTACGCTACGTAAGCGTACTGGGGGTAGGCGTGGGTAGTGGTGGATGGCGAGGGGGGTGTTTCAGGAGCACCCGAAGGTGCGAGGTCTCGTATGGAGACTGTGTCCTCCCGCCTGTCCGGGTACACCACGTAAGCATACTGAGGGTTGGCATGGAGGAGGCTCACCCTCTCGACCAGGGGGTCCGTCTTATGGGACCTCACGTGCTTCCGCAGTAGGACGGGTCCTGGAGAAGTCAGCCATGTCGGCAACGAGATCCCCGATGTGGACTTCCTGGGGAAGGAGAACATTCTCTCGTGAGGGGTAGCATTGGTGGCTGTACAGAGCAGTGACCGAATGGAATGGAGCGCCGCAGGGAGGACTTCCTGCCAGCGAGAGGTCGGAAGGCCCTAAGATTTCAAGTTTAAAAGGACTGCCTTCCAGACCGTTGCATTCTCCCTTTCCACCTGGCCATTCCCCCGGGGGTTGTAGCTGGTGGTCCTGCTTGTAGCGATACCTCTCGAGAGCAGGTACTGCCGGAGTTCGTCGCTCATTAAGGATGAGCCCCTGTCGCTATGAATATAGCTAGGGAAACCGAACAAGGCGAAGAGGTCATTCAGACATTTAATGACCGTGGTACTGGTCATGTCTGAGCAAGGGATGGCAAACGGGAAACGGGAGTACTCATCAATTATGTTGAGGAAGTACACATTGCGGTCGGAGGAGGGGAGGGGGCCTTTAAAATTGACGCTCAGCCGTTCAAAGGGGCGCGTGGCTTTGATCAGGCTTGCTCTGTCTGGCCTATAAAAATGCGGTTTGCACTCGGCACAGATTTGGCAGTTCCTGGTCATGGTCCTGACCTCCTCGATGGAGTAGGGCAGGTTACGGGATTTGATGAAGTGAAAAAACCTGGTGACCCCTGGGTGGCAGAGGTCATTGTGGAGGGTCTTCAGTCTATCGACCTGCGCGTTGGCGCATGTACCACGTGATAGGGCATCTGGGGGCTCATTGAGTTTCCCGGGCCGGTACAAGATATCGTAATTGTAGGTGGAGAGTTCAATTCTCCACCTCAAGATCTTGTCGTTCTTGATTTTGCCCCTCTGCTTATTATTAAACATAAAAGCTACTGAACGCTGGTCAGTGAGCAGGGTAAATCGTTTTCCGGCCAGGTAATGCCTCCAATGTCGCACAGCTTCCACAATGGCCTGGGCCTCCTTTTCGACAGAGGAGTGTCGAATCTCGGGGCCCTGGAGGGTCCTTGAGAAAAAGGCCACGGGTCTCCCCGCCTGGTTAAGGGTTGCAGCTAGGGCAAAGTCGGATGCGTCGCTCTCCACTTGGAAAGGGATGGACTCATCCACTGCGTGCATTGTGGCCTTCGCAATATCTCCTTTTATGAGAGTGAAGGCTGCACAGGCCTCTGCTGTCAGGGGGAAGGAGGTGGACTTGATGAGGGGTCTGGCTTTGTCCGCATAGTTGGGCACCCACTGAGCATAGTACGAGAAAAACCCTAGGCATCTCTTCAGTGCTTTTTGGCAGTGGGGGAGGGGGAGCTCCATAAGGGGGCGCATCCTGTCGGGGTCGGGGCCGATGACTCCGTTCTCCACTACACAGCCAAGAATGGCAAGGCGCTTGGTACGAAACATACATTTGTCCTTGTTGTATGTTAGGTTCAGCCGCTGGGCCGTACGGAGGAATTTCTCTAGATTAACATCATGGTCCTGCTGGTCGCGGCCGCAGATGGTGACGTTGTCTAGGTAGGGGAAAGTGGCCTGGAGCACGTTCTGGTCGACCATCCGGTCCATCTCCCGTTGGAAGACTGAAACCCCGTTGGTGACGCCGAAGGGAACTCTGAGGAAGTGGTAGAGACGACCGTCAGCTTCAAAAGCTGTGTACTGGCGGTCCTCAGCCCTGATGGGGAGCTGGTGGTATGCCGACTTCAGATCAATCATCGAGAACACCCGGTATTGTGCTATCTGATTGACCATGTCAGATATGCGGGGGAGTGGGTATGCATCTAGCTGGGTGTAGCGATTGATCGTCTGGCTGTAGTCAATAACTAGGCGCTGTTTTTCGCCAGTCTTCACTACCACCACTTGTGCTCGCCATGGGCTGGTGCTACTTTCAATAATCCCTTCCTTCAGGAGTCTTGCTACCTCGGATTTAATGAAGCTCCTATCCCCGGCACTGTAACGCCTGCTTTTGGTAGCGATGGGCTTACAGTCGCGGGTGAGGTTAGCGAACAAGGAGGGGGGGGACTTTAAGGGTGGAGAGGCTGCAAATGGTGCGCGGCGGGCGATTTAAAAGCTGCTGGCTGCAGACTGTGAGTGGGGGGAGGGGTCCGTCGTACGCTAATGTGACACTCTTAAGGTTGCACTGAAAATCCAACCCCAGTAGAATGGCAGCGCAAAGATGGGGCAGGACCAGGAGTTTAAAATTTTTGTATTCTGTGCCCCTTACTGAAAGGGTCACTACACAGTAGCCACCGACGTCCGCTGACTGGGCTTTGGAAGCCAAAGAGATCCGATGTCGCGTCGGCAGGACCGGGAGAGAGTAACTGCGCACCGTGTCGGGGTGGATAAAGCTTTCGGTGCTCCCGCTGTCAAAAAGGCAGGTAGTGGCGCGGCCGTTTACCTTAATGTCCATCATGGACCTGGACAGTTGATGAGGGAGAGATTGGTCCAGCGTCACGGAGGCCAGCGTATGGTCGAGCGAGTTGATGTGGTTGTCAGATGAGGCGGTGGTTGAGTCCGGGTCCCCCGTGGTTGAAGTTGGAGACGTCCGAGATGGCGGACAAAATGGCGGCGCCCATGGTCCCAATCCCCACGCGGCTGGGGGAGCCCAGGATGGCGGACAAGATGGCTGCCCCCCACGGTTCGCACGCGGCGCTGCTGGCGTTAGCGGTTTTACCTTTGCAGGCGCTGACATAGTGTCCTTTCTTCCCGCAGCCGGAGCAGGTAGCGTTTCTCGCCGGGCAGCGTGCTCTGAGGTGTTTTGCCTGGCCACAAAAATAACATTTCTGTGCCTTGGACATCGCAGCAGCAGTTGAGGGTGGCGGTCCCATGACCCAAGGTTGTGGCGTCCACGTTGCGGAGCGGTTAGGGGAGAAGGCGTCCATATTCCTGTGGGCCGCGTCGAGCGAGAGTGCGAGGGACACTGCCTTTCTCAGGTCCATTTCTCCCTTTTCCAACAGTCTCTGCCGGGAGTAGTCGGACCTTAGACCCGCAACGAAAGCATCTCGGATCAGTCCCTCTGTGTGTGCTGTGGCTGATGCTTCTTTGCAATCGCAGTCTCGGCCGAGTATCCGTAGTGCCCGTAGGAAGGCCTCCACCGATTCCCCGGGCTGCTGTCTGCGGGATCTTAAGAGGTGCCTGGCATAGACCGTATTTACCGGGCGTGCGTATTGCCCTTTTAGCAGACCGATAGCCGCCGCGTAGGTCGTCGCGTCCTGGATTCTTGTATAAACTTGGTGGCTCACCTTTGAGGCCAGGATTTCCAACTTGTTTTCGTCCAGGGTCACAGTTGAGGCTTGCAGGTAGGCCTCGAAGCAACGCAGCCAATGCACGAATTTGGTAGCCGAACCCGCTTCTTGGGGGTCTAGGTCCAGGCATGTTGGTCTGAGGGCTCACAGCAGCTCCTGTTGCTCAGCGTTTGGTGCAGCAGCTCCTGCTGTTCAGCGTTTGGTGCAGCAGCCTGCTGTTCAGCGTTTGGTGCAGCAGCCTGCTGTTCCGCGTTTGGTGCAGCAGCCTGCTGTTCAGCAAATGTCGACATTTTGTTTTTGCTAATAAAATTGATGCGCTATCAATTACTCATAAAAGACTGAGAGTTAAGAGAGTAACTAAAGGCTTTTATTAGCAAAGAACAGAGCATGCCTCTCGTGGTTGACTGGGTTCCAAGAAGCAGGGGGCTGCAGGTCAATCACCTTTATACCTGGGCCTGTGGGTGGAGCCAGCCGAGACATGTTGAGGCATGCATAGGTACAACAGTGTGTAACAACAACAACAACAACAGTGGTTTACCACAAAGGGCAACTAGGGATGGGCAATAAATGCTGGCCTTGACAACGACGCCCACATCCCATAAACGAATAAAAAACATACTGAGACTGGGCCCCAAGAGCCTGTGGGTGGTGCTGTTGGGTGAAAATAAATTCACATCTAATCTGTGGTAAAGTAAAAGGTGCAGTTTATTGAAAACAGAGCTCTGGGAGAAGCGTCTCAGACCCCGCGGTCTGTGCGAGCACCTTCTCCCCGATCAACAAAATTCACAAGCTTATACACAGTACAAGACTGGAGCACATCGATAGCCTTGAATACATTACTTATTCCTTGGCCAGTCTGGCTTCGTGGCAACAGCCGCCCCCCTCCCCAATTATATTCCTTCAAAAACAACCTAATTATAACTTTACATCGTTAACTAAGCCCCTTCTTTTAGTTCTGTCTTTTATCTAAGTTTGTCCAGTTATCTGGACAGCAGGGTCCTTTCTTACTTCATTGTGGCTTCGGCCGATCAGTGACTCGTGATTGGACATGGCTCAAAGGTTAATCAGCTTCTCATATCTCCACATGCTAAATCACTTTTGTAGTTCAGTCCATTGTGTTTTTAAACTAGTCTCGACTGAAACTAGGTTGTCATGCTGTGTCGCTCGACTGCAACATTCAACTGGTTCAAATCCCAATCCTTCAGTTCCCCAGCCACGACGATCCAGCAACAGACTGGCAACAGGTACAGCGCAGACCCTTCCCGGACAGCGGCGGCTGGAGCCGACCGACGGCACAGAAAAGGCCGAGCAGCGTCGACGGGGTAAGAGAGAGGGTGAAGCGCACAGGGCGCAGCCGGGGGTTGAAAACCGAGCAGCGTCGAGGAAAAACAAAAAAAAGAGAGTGGGTAAAGCAGCAGCCGGGTTCAGGACCGAGCGGCGGCAACGGGAGAGGCGCACAGGAGAATGCGCAGAGCACAGCCAGGGCTCAAGGGCTGAACAGCGTCCGCGGGGGAAAGAAAGGAAGTGCGGGAGATGCCATTGAGCTGCGGAGAAGAAGGGAGAGCGCGGGAGACGCCATTTCAGAAGCCGCAGCGGAGAAGAAGGGCGAGCGCGGGAAGAAAGGAAAGCGTGGGAGATGCCATTTTGTGCCAGCGGAGAAGAAGGGAGAGTGCGAGAGACGCCATTTTAGACAGTTTAATCACACCCAGGGATGCCGAAGAGTGGCAGTGTCACTGCGTTCGACAATGAAGTCGAAGATTGGGTGACATATGTGGAACGCAATGAGGTGTACTGCAGGGTGAATGAAGTGCCAGATGCTAGGAAAGCGCTGGTTTTGTTAAATTCCATGGGTGCAAAAACTTATGGCTTACTGCGAAACCTAATAACCCCAGAGAAGCCAGTGGATAAGAATTTCAAAAGCATAGTGGAAATCCTACAGGACCACTTAAACCCCACACCGCTGCTGATAGCAGAAAGATTTAAGTTCCACAAAAGGAACCAGCATAAAGACGAAAGTAATGCTGAGTACTTAACGGAACTGCGCAAGCTATCGAAACACTGCCAGTTTGGATTGGGACTAGCAGATACGTTAAGGGACAAGTTTGTGTGTGGGCTTCAAAGTGAAGGAACCCAGAAACGGCTTCTATCAGAAAAGGATCTTACGCTGGACAAGGCTTTCAGCATGGCAGTATCACACGAAGCAGCCACACGGGGCGCTGCAGAGATACAACGGAGACCGCAAGAATATGGCACCAATGAAATGTCATATGGAGCAGGGAAGCGTTATCGCTGCGGCAGAACAACACACGACCAGAAGGATTGTTGGTTCAAGGACCAAGTGTGCAGACAGTGTGGAAAAGCAGGACACATAGCAAGAGTCTGCAGGTCAGGGAAGAAAACCAGCTGCAAGAAATCTCCACAGGAGAAGTACAAAAAGGTACACAAGGTGATGGACAGTAGTTCAGACGAACAGAAAAGTGATACAGACTCCGGAAGCAAGGAGCTGGGTTTTCTGAAACTACATAAGGTAATCAAAATGGAGGATCACCAGACTATCTGGGTCATGCTCAAGATAGACGGAGTCCAAGTGAAAATGGAATTGGACACAGGATCAGCCCTAACAGTCATAAACCAAAGGGACTACAAGCGGTTATTTTCACATATACCCTTGAAAGCTACAGAGATTGTCTTGAAGATGTACACGGGGCAAAAAGTCTACCCCAAAGGAAAAATAAGGGTGAACGTGATATACAAAGGCCAGGAAATACCTAAAATGGACCTATATGTATTGCCAGATGGAGGACCACCACTACTAGGACGTGAATGGATCCGGAAGATACAATTAGATTGGTATTCCATACAGGCACTGAAGGTTGAGGCCAAAAAGGATGACAACGTCACACCTGGATGACTGTCAAAAATGCTAACTGACGCACAAGAAGTGTTCCAGGAGGGATTCGGAACACTAAAAGGCATAACAGTGACGATTAAAATAGAGGAAAATGCAAGCCCAAAGTTTTTTAAGGCCAGACCAGTGCCTTATGTGGTCCGACCAGCCGTCAAAGCAGAGCTGGAAGGGTTGGAACGTTCAGGAGTACTGTCCAAAGTAAACTGGAGCGAGTGGGCTACACCCATCGTTCCTGTAATGAAGAGGTCGTTGATTAATACGCCTGGGGAACCAAAGAAGGTCCGCATTTGTGGGGAATTTAAGGTGACAGTGAACCCAGTCCTTCACACGGTACAATATCCGCTTCCACGGATTCAGGATATTTTCGCCTCGCTATCTGGAGGTAAACGCTTCACCAAAATTGATCTGGCCCAGGCGTACTTGCAAATGGAGGTAGAAGAAGCCTCGAAACAATACCTCACGATCAACACTCATAAAGGTCTCTACCAATACAACCGGCTGGTGTTCGGGGTAGCATCGGATCCGGCTATTTGGCAAGGGGCAATGGATCAAGTCCTGCAAGGGATTCCAGGGACCCAGTGTTATTTGGACGACATCCTGGTCACGGGCGAAAATGACAGTGATCACCTCGCCAACCTGGAGAAGGTTCTCACTAGATTAAAGGAATATGGGCTACGAGCTAATCGCCACAAGTGCGAGTTTTTCCAGAAGCAGATCTCGTATTGTGGCCACGTTATTGATGAAGAGGGGTTACATAAGTCCCCTGAAAAGATTGAGGCAGTAGTCAAGGCTCCAACACCAGAAAATGTGTCACAACTGAGGTCGTTCCTCGGGCTGGTGAACTACTACCATAAGTTCTTACCAAATTTGTCTACAGTATTATACCCACTGAACACCCTACTGCAAACGGGGGTACCATGGAAGTGGAATGACGAATGTAAACGAGCATTCCAGAAGTGCAAAGAATTGATCACATCAAAAGAGGTGTTGGCCCATTTCAACCCAGCACTACCAATTCGGTTGGCATGTGATGCATCAGCCTATGGTATTGGAGCAGTGATGTCGCACAAATTCCCAGACGGGTTGGAGAGGCCAGTAGCCTTTGCGTCTCGGTCACTAACCTCAGCCGAGCGCAACTACACCCAGATCGACAGGGAGGCCCTCAGCCTAGTATGGGGCTAAAATAATTCAACCACTATCTGCATGGGCAGAAGTTCACCTTGCTGACTGACCACCAACCACTTGTCTCCATCTTTAATCCAAAGAAGGGTGTTCCGGTGATGACTGCACAACGACTACAAAGATGGTCCCTTTTTCTAGGGGCGAACCAATATGAAATAGAGTATAAGGGCACGAAACAGCATGGAAATGCTGATGGGCTATCATGCCTGCCACTGCCTATGGTGGAGGAAGCACCAGCAGTGGACCCTATCGAAATATTTTATTCATCGATAATTGAACGATTGCCAGTAACTAACGCGGATATAGAGAAGGAGACCCGCAATGACCCGACACTGTGTCGGGTATATGATTTGACGGTGAAGCGATGCCCAGCACATGGCGACTCACTGTTGCCAGCATTCTCATCCAGAAGAGAACAGCTGTCAGTATGCCAGGGGACCTTGATGTGTGGATCCCGAGTGGTACTTCCACCCAAGTTAAGGGAGAGAGTGCTCAATGAGCTTCACGAAGGTCATCTGGGAGGGGTGAAAATGAAAAGCCTTGCCAGGGCTTATGTGTGGTGGCCGGGGATTGATCAGCAAATCGAGGACCTGACAAAGAGCTGCTCAGGATGCCAGAAGGTCCAAAATGCACCACCACATGCCCCTCTACACCCATGGGAGTGCCCTCCTCTCCATGGCAACAGGTGCATATTGATTTTGCTGGTCCATTCATGGACTCAATGTTCTTAATAGCAGTGGATGCGCACTCGAAATGGCCTGAGGTGATCAAAATGTCCTCAACCACTACAGAGAAAACGATTGCAGTCCTACGGACCATATTTGCCAGGAACGGCTTGCCAGAGCAGATTTGCTCTGATAACGGACCACAGTTTGTGTCCGACGAGTTTCGGAAATTTATGAGAAGGAATGGGGTAAGGCATTACACATCCACCCCGTATCATCCAGCCACAAATGGATTGGCTGAGAGGTTCGTACAAACCTTTAAAAAGGCGATAAGGGCCATGTGCGATGATGAAATTCCACTACAGCATAAGGTGGACAATTTCCTGTTAGCCTACAGAAATGCGACACATGCAGTCACCAACCAGACCCCGGCCATGATGTTCTTTAACCGAAGGTTGAGATCTCGTCTGAAAATGCTCAGACCAAATGTGCAAAGAAGTGTTGAGTGTGGTGTATGTGCCTTTAAGAACCCCTGTGTACTGTAATGCCGGTAGTGGCCACTCGGGCTATATAAGCCTGTATAGTGTCTTGTATCTTTTAGTTCACCTCCAGATTTTGTACAGCAAACACCTGTTAAACCAACTCCTGCATTCCGTGTCTCCATTAACACATGGATACAACAGTGGCGACGAATTGGAAACGGACTTACCTGCAATTCGGCAGCACCTCAAGGAGATCGATTCCTCAGACGAAGGTCGAAGAAAAAAAAAAAGAAAAACTGTGGTTTCACCAGCTAGCCGGGCTGGTGGCAGGTACTGCAATAATCCTTCCTGTGTGGCGGGCTGGGGCTCGATCGGCTGGCTCTGCAGCGGGGCCGAGCAGCGAAGGCGGAGGCAAACAGAGACGGAGGGTGGAGCACTCGGGAGACGGCCAGCGCTGCAAAGCAGGTCGGCGTTCGGACCAAGCAGAGGGAGGGAAAAGTCCCAGAGAGTCCGGCGGGAACGAGTCTCCAACTATTAAAAATATCTGTATAAACAAAAACCGCGGAGAACAGCGTTGTCAGCAGCGGCAGCGGCGGGAATGCGTGGGAGGCGCCATTTTTTCTCGGCAGGGAAGAAAGGAAAGCGCGGGAGGCGCCATTTTTTTTTCAGATGCCTAAAACTGGCAATATTACTGCTTTCGATAGTGATGTAGAGGATTGGACCACATATGTGGAAAGAGTGGAGGTATATTGCACAGCAAATGAAATAGAGGATGATAAAAAGGCATCGGTGCTTCTAAATCTAATGGGCGCAAGGACATACGGGCTGTTACGAAACTTAATCACTCCAGCCAAACCGATGAACAAGAATTTTAAGGAGATTGTTGATACCCTACAGGAGCACTTAAACCCAACACCGCTGCTGATAGCGGAACGATTCAAATTCTTCAGGAGGAATCAGCACAAGAATGAAAGTAATGCTGATTACCTCACTGAATTAAGGAAGCTGTCAAAGCACTGCCAATTCGGGGCAGGACTGGCAGATTCTCTTTGATACAAATTCGTCTGCGGTCTCCTAAATGAAGGAACACAGAAAAGACTACTTTCTGAGAAAGATTTGACACTGGACAAGGCTTTCAGTGTGGCTGTATCATACGAAGCAGCAGCAAAAGGAGCTGCAGAGATACAGCAAAAGCCACAGGACTTCGGCACCCATGAAATGACACAGGGTTTCGAGAGATGTTATTGCTGTGGCAGATCCACCCATGACCAGAGGGACTGCTGGTTCAAGGACAAAGCATGCAAGCAATGCGGAAAGATGGGACACATTCCACGTGTGTGCCGATCTGGAAACAAAAAATCCACTGACAGAAAAAAAAACAATAAGGAAAAGTACAGAAAGGTACAAATGATGATGGACAGTAGCTCCGAAGACCAGAAGAGCGATAGCAACTCCGGAAACAAGAGACTAAGCTGTCTCAAATTACATAATGTAATTGCCAAAGAAGATTACCAGACCATTTGGGTTACCCTCACGATAGCGGGGTCCCCAGTTAAAATGGAGCTAGATACAGGATCAGCTCTGACCGTCATAAGTCGACGGGATTACGAGCGGCTATTTCCGCATATACCTTTGAAAGACACATCCATTATCTTGAAAACATATACGGGGCAGAAAGTATACCCCAAAGGGAAAATAAGAGTGCCTGTTGTATACAACGGCAAGGAAATACAGAAGTTGTATTTATACGTTCTGCAAGATGGTGGTCCACCGCTGTTGGGACGTGAATGGATCAGGAAGATACGTTTAGACTGGCACTCCATTCAGACACTGACGGTGACCAGTAAGAAAAAAAATGATGATGACGTCATACCTGAACGATTAAAAGACATCTTGGCCAACGCCAAAGAAGTGTTTCAACAGGAACTAGGAACCTTGAAAGGCGTCACCGCCTCAATAAAAGTGGAAGATGCGGCAATTCCCAAGTTTTTTAAGGCAAGGCTGGTGCCATACGCAATTCGTCCAGCAGTCGAGGCAGAGCTGGAGAATTTGGAAAAGGCAGGCGTGTTATCCAAGATAGATTGGAACGAGTGGGCAACACCCATCGTCCCGGTCATGAAGAAAACGTTGAATAATGATAAATCTGAAGAACAGAGAAAAATTCGCATCTGTGGGGACTTCAAGGTGACTGTAAACCCGGTCCTTCACACGATACAGTATCCTCTTCCGTGGATAGAAGATATTTTCGCGTCACTATCCGGAGGGAAATGTTTCACCAAAATTGACTTGGCACAGGCATATCTACAGATGGAGGTTGAGGAGGCCTCTAAAAAGTATCTCATGATAAACACACACAAAGGCCTGTACCAGTACAATCGACTGGTTTTCGGAGTAGCATCAGCTCCAGCTATCTGGCAAAGAGCTATGGAACAAGTCCTGCAAGGGATTCCGGGGACTCAATGCTACCTAGACAACATCCTTATAACAGGAGAAAATGACAACAAGCACCTTGCCAATTTGGAGCAGGTGCTCACTAGGCTGAGAGAACGGGGCCTATGAGCAAATCGCCCCAAGTGCGAATATTTCCAGAAACAAATATCATATTGTGGCCACATAATTAACGAAGAAGGGTTGCATAAGTCACCTGAAAAAATTGAAGAGTTTATATAGTTATATAAAAAGAAAAAGGGTGGCTAAAGTAAATGTTGGTCCCTTAGAGGTTGCGACCGGGAAATTAATGGTGGGAAATATGGAGATGGCAAAAACACTGAATGAATATTTTACATCAGTCTTTACAGTAGAAGACACTAAGAATATCCCAACACTGGACAAACAGGGGGCTAAAGTGGGGGAGGAGCTAAACACGATCAAAATCACTAAGGAAGTGGTACTCGGTAAAATAATGGGACTCAAGGCGGATAAATCACCTGGACCTGATGGCTTACATCCTAGGGTCTTGAGGGAAGTGGCGGTAGGGATTGTGGATGCATTGGTAATAATTTTCCAAAACTCCCTGGACTCGGCAAAGGTCCCGGCAGACTGGAAAACTGCTAATGTAACACCCTTATTTAAAAAGGGCAGTAGACAGAAGGCTGGAAACTATAGACCGGTTAGCCTAACATCTGTGGCAGGTAAAATTTTGGAGTCCATTATTAAGGAGACAGTAACAGGACATTTGGATAATCATAATTTAATAGGACAAAGTCAGCATGGTTTTATGAAGGGGAAGTCATGTTTGACAAATTTGCTGGAGTTCTTTGAGGAAGTAACGTATAGGGTGGATAAAGGGGAACCAGTGGACGTAGTGTATTTAGACTTCCAAAAGGCATTTGACAAGGTGCCACACAAAAGATTATTGCTTAAGATAAAAAAATCACAGGATTGGGGGTAATATTCTGGCATGGATAGAGGATTGGCTATCTAACAGAAGGCAGAGAGTTGGGATAAATGGTTCATTCTCAGACTGGCAATCAGTAACTAGTGGTCATAGAGTCATAGAGTCATAGAGTTTTACAGCACAGAAAGAGGCCCTTCGGCCCATCATGTCTGCGCCGTCCATCAATCCCTGTCCAGTCTAATCCCATTTTCCAGCATTTGGTCCATAGCCTTGTATGCAATGGCATTTCAAGTGCTCATCCAAATGCTTCTTGAATGTTGTGAGGGTTCCTGCCTCTACCACCCTTTCAGGCAGAGAGTTCCAGATTCCAACCACCCTCTGGGTGAAAAAGTTCCTCCTCAAATCCCCTCTAAATCTCCTGCCCCTTACCTTGAATCTATGCCCCCTTGTTATTGACCCCCCTACTAAGGGGAAAAGTTCCTCTTTATCTACCCTATCTATGCCCCTCATCATTTTGTACACCTCAATCAGGTCCCCCCTCAGCCTTCTTTGCTCCAAGGAAAACAACCCCAGCCTGTTTAGCCTTTCTTCATAGCTGAGGTGCTCCATTCCAGGTAACATCCTGGTGAATCTTCTCTGCACCCTCTCTAAAGCAATCACATCCTTCCTATAGTGAGGCGACCAGAACTGCACACATTACTCCAGCTGTGGCCTCACCAGCGTTTTGTACAGCTCCATCATAACCTCCCTGCTCTTATATTCTATGCCTCAGCTAATGAAGGCAAGTATCCCATATGCCTTTTTAACCACCTTATCTACCTGTTCCGCTGCCTTCAGCGATCTATGTACATGCACACCAAGGTCCCTCTGACCCTCTGTACTACCTAGGGTCCTACCACTCATTGTGTACTCCCTTGCCTTATTTGTCCGTCCAAAATGCATCACCTCGCACTTTTCAGGGTTAAATTCCATTTGCCACTTTTCCGCCCATCTGACCAACTCGTTTATATCTTCCTGTAGCCTGAGGCTTTCCTCCTCACAATTTACCACCCCACCAATTTTCGTGTCATCTGCGAACTTACTGATCATACCTTTTACATTCTCATCCAAATCATTTATGTAGATCACAAACAGCAAGGGACCCAGCACCGATCCCTGAGGTACCCCACTAGACACAGGCTTCCAGTCACAAAAGCAACCTTCGACCATCACCCTCTGCCTCCTGCCACTCAGCCAGTTTAGGATCCAATGCGCCAAGGCACCCTGGATCCCATGGGCTCTTACCTTCTTGACCAGTCTCCTATGCGGGACTTTGTCAAAAGCTTTACTGAAGTCCATGTAAACCACATCCACAGCATTTCCCTCATCCACACACCTAGTCACCCCCTCGAAAAATTCAATCAGATTTGTCAGACATGATTTACCCTTGACAAAGCCATGCTGACTATCCCCGATTAATCCTTGCCTCTCCAAGTGGAGACTAATTTTGTCCCTCAGAATTTTTTCCAATAATTTCCCTACCACAGATGTTAGGCTCACTGGCCTGTAATTCCCTGGTTTATCCCTGCTACCCTTCTTGAATAATGGTACTACGTTAGCTGTTCTCCAGTCCTCTGGTACATCCCCTGTGGCCAGAGAGGTTCTGAAAATTTGTGTCAGAGCCCCTGCAATCTCCTCCCTTGCCTCACACAACAGCCTGGGATACATCTCGTCCGGGCCTGGGGATTTATCCACTTTTTGGCCTGCTAAAACCGTTAGTACCTCCTCCCTCTCGATGCTAATGTGTTCAAGTATGTCACAGTCCCCTTGCCCGATTTCTATGTCTGCATCGTCTCTCTCCATAGTGAACACAGATGCAAAAAATTCATTTAAAACCCTGCCTACATCATCTGGCTCTACACACAGATTGCCACTTTGGTCCCTAATGAGCCCTACCCTTTCCCTGGTTATCCTCTTGCCCTTAATATACTTATAAAACATCTTAGGATTTTCCTTTATTTTGCTCGCCAGTGTTATTTCATGGCCCCTCCTCGCCCTCCTAATTTCTTTTTTAAGTATGCCCCTGCACTTTTTATACTCCTCTAGGGCTTCCTCCATCTTTAGTCTTTTGTAACTGCCAAAAGCCCCCCTTTTTTTCCTAATGCATTTTTGTATATCCCTTGTCATCCAAGGTTCCCTTTGCTTGTTGGTCCCACCCTTGACCTTTACAGGAACATGTTGGCGTTGTACTCTCTCTATTTCCCCTCTGAAAGCCTCCCACTGCTTTGATGTGGATTTTCCTATAAGTAGCTGCTCCCAGTCCATTTTGGCCAGGTCCTGCCTTATCATATTAAAATCGGCCATCCCCCAATTTAGAACCCTTATTTCCGGGCCGTCATTGTCTTTTTCCATGACCACCTTAAATCTCACTGAATTATGGTCACTGTCGCCAAAATGCTCTCCTACTGACACTTCCACCACTTGCCCGGCTACATTCCCTAGAATTAGGTCCAGTACCGCCCCCTCTCTTGTAGGACTTTCTACATGTTGGCTCAAAAAGCTCTCCTGGATGCACTTTAAGAATTCTGCACCCTCTAAGCCTTTCACACTCTGACTATCCCAATTAATATTGGGGAAGTTGAAATCCCCCACTATTATTACCCTATTATTTTCGCACTTCTCTGAGATTTGCCTACATATCTGTTCCTCTATCTCCCCCTGACTGACACTCCCAGCAAGGTGCTTGCCCCCTTTTTGTTTTTAAGTTCTACCCATATGGCCTCATTAGAGGAACCCGCTAATATATCATCCCTCCTTACAGCAGTAATCGACTCCTTAATTAATATTGCAACACCCCCTCCCCTTCTACACCCCCCTCTGTCTCTCCTGAAGATTCTATACCCCGGAATATTGAGCTGCCAGTCCTGACCCTCCCTCAACCATGTCTCCGTGATAGCAAAAATATCGTACTCCCATGTGTTCAACAACAACTTCAGTTCATCCACCTTATTTGCAAGACTCCTTGCATTAAAATAAATGCAAGTTCCGCAGGGGTCAGTGCTGGGTCCCCAACTCTTTAAAATCTATATTAACGATTTGGAGGAGGGGACCGAGTGTAACATATCAAAGTTTGCAGATGATACAAAGATGGGAGGGAAAGTAGTGAGTGAGGAGGACATAAAAAACCTGCAAGGGGACATTGACAGGCTAAGTAAGTGGGCAGAGATTTGGCAGATGGAATACAATACTGGAAAGTGTGAGGTTATGCACTTTGGCAGGAAAAATCGTAGAGCAAGTTATTATCTTAATGGCAAGAAACTGGAAAGTACTGAAGTACAAAGGGATCTGGGGGTCCTGGTGCACGAAACTCAAAAGGTTAGTATGCAGGTGCAGCAAGTGATTAAGAAGGCCAATGGAATGTTGGCTTTCATTGCTAGGGGGATAGAATATAAAAATAGGGAGGTATTGCTTCAGCTGTACAAGGTATTGGTGAGGCCGCACCTGGAATACTGCGTACAGTTTTGGTGTCCATACTTAAGAAAGAACATACTTGCTCTCGAGTCAGTACAAAGAAGGTTCACTCGGTTAATCCCGGGGATGAGGGGATGGACATATGAGGAGAGGTTGAGTAGATTGGGACTCTACTCATTGGAGTTCAGAAGAATGAGAGGCGATTTTATTGAAACATATAAGATTGTGAAGGGCTGGATCGGGTGGATGCGGGGAAGATGTTCCCGATGATGGGTGAAACTAGAACTAGGGGGCATAGTCTTAGAATAAGGGGCTGCTCTTTCAAAACTGAGATGAGGAGGAACTACTTCACTCAGAGGGTGGTAGGTCCATGGAATATGCTGCCCCAAAAAGCTGTAGAAGCTACATCATTACATAAATTTAAAACAGAAATAGACAGTTTCCTAGAAGTAAAGGGAATTAAGGGTTACGGGGAGTGGGCAGGAATTTGGAGATGAGTCTAGGTTCGGATCGGTCGTGGCCCTGTGGGTAGCGGAGCGGGCCCAGGAGCCGTGTAGCCTGATCCTGCTCCTATTTCGTGTGTCTAATTCTGTTAGATTCAGGAGATGGTTCTGTGATAGTGGATTGGCGGTTAGGATCAGATCAGCCATGATCTTATCGAATGGCGGAGCAGGCTCGAGGGGCCGATTGGCCTACTCCTGCTCCTATTTCTTATGTTCTTATGTTTTTATGTAAAAGCCCCAGCACCTGAAAATGTCTCACAATTAAGTTCGTTCCTGGGATTGATAAATTACTATCATAAATTTTTACCGAACTTCACAACTGTTCTGCACCCTCTTAACGAACTGCTACAAACGGGAGTAACTTGGAAATGGAGCGAAGACTGTAAACGTGCCTTCCATAAATGGCTTGATCACGTCCAAAGAAGTTTTGGCTCACTACAACCCATCACTGCCAATCAGACTGGCGTGCGATGCATCCCCTTACGGCGTAGGAGCGGTATTATCGCATAGATTCCCTGATGGCTCGGAGCGGCCGATAGCTTTTGCGTCACGCTCATTGAACTCAGCTGAGCGTAACTATGCCCAGATCGACAGGGAAGCACTCATCCTGGTATGGGGAGTGAAGAAATTCAACCATTACCTACACGGACAAAAATTTACCTTGTTGACTGACCATCAACCCCTCGTCTCCATATTCAACCCTAAAAAGGGCGTTCCCATTATGACAGCGCAAAGGCTACAGAGGTGGTCCCTTTTCCTAGGGGCACACCAATATGACATAGAATAAAAAGGATCAAAACAGCATGGAAATGCTGACGGTTTATCGCGTCTACCGTTGCCAATGGTAGAAGAGGCACCTACAGTGGACCCAGTGGAGATGTTCCACTCAACCATAGTGGAATGTCTACCAGTAACAAATTCTACCATTGAAAAGGAAACGAGAAATGACCCGACTCTCTCACGAGTCTACGATTTAACGGTGAAGGGATGGCCAGCACATGGCGAACCACTGTTGCCAGCATTCTCGCAAAGAAGAGAACAGCTGTCAGTGTGCCGAGGAACCTTGATGTGTGGATCCAGAGTGGTGATTCCACCCAAACTCCAGGATAAAGTGCTAAAGGAGCTTCACGAGGGGCATCTGGGTGGAGTGAAAATGAAGAACCTAACCAGAGCATTTGTGTGGTGGCCAGGTATCGATGGAGACATCGAAGAAATGACCAAGGGCTGTCTAGGATGCCAGAAGGTCCAAAACGCCCCACCACAAGCCCCTCTACATCCATGGGAGTGGCCCTCATCTCCATGGCAAAGGGTACACATCGACTTTGCTGGTCCATTTATGGACTCAATGTTCTTAATCGCGGTTGATGCACACTCCAAGTGGCCGGAGGTAATAAAGATGTCCTCCACCACCACGGAAAAAACCATCACAGTATTAAGGACCATATTTGCCAGGAATGGGCTGCCTGAACAGATCTGTTCTGATAATGGACCGCAATTTGTGTCCGAAGAATTCAGGAAGTTCTTAAAAAACAATGGGGTTAAGCACTACACGTCCGCCCCATACCATTCCGCCACCAATGGATTGGCTGAAAGGTTTGTCCAGACCTTCAAGAAGGCCATAGAGGCCATGGGTAATGAAGACATAAATCTACAGCATAAGGTAGATAACTTCTTGTTTGCATACAGGAATGCAACACATGTGGTTACAAACCAAACTCCCGCCATGATGTTTTTCAATAGAAGACTAAGATGCCGGCTGGATTTGATCAAGCCAAACATCAGAAGGGACGTAGAGAACCGGCAATTTCAAGGCACGAATGAAAGGCCAACTAGAACCTTCCAGATAGGTCAACAAGTTTTGGCCCGGGACTACCGTACCGAGAAATGGCAGCCTGGAACTATTTGCACACGACTAGGACCGCTGATGTATACCGTGGACATTGGAGAAAGCATAATAAGGCGCCATGCTGACCAAATCATAGAGTCATCCGAAAAGGGACAACCTACACCACAACTCTATATGCCTAATGATGAAGCAGAGATACCCATAGTATCTACCTCCGATCCGGTGATACTGGAACCAGATGAACCCGACACTGGCATTCAAGCCGAATCGACCTTGCCAAAAGAACCTACTACACCACCGAAAATGACTACACCACCGAGGCGTTATCTGGACCGAGTCAGGAAGCCTCCAGAGAGACTGACTTATAATAAATTAACTGCAGCAAATGTGTAGATTATTGTTCTTGTAAACATGTTAATTAATGATTACTTAAAATGTTATGTACTGGTTGTCTAAAAGGGGAGGAATTGTGGTGTATGTGCCTTTAAGAGCCCCTGTTTACTGTAATGCCGGTAGTGGCCACTCGGGCTATATAAGCCTGTATAGTGTCTTGTATCTTTTAGTTCACCTCCAGACTTTGTTCAGTAAACACCTGTTAAACCAACTCCTGCATTCCGTGTCTCCATTAACACACGGATACAACATTGAGGATAAGCAATTCCAGCACATCAATGAGAAGCCGACAAGGAGCTTCAATGTAGGACAACCAGTCTTGGCCCGCGACTACCGAACAGAGAAATGGCAACCCGGAACGATATGCACACGGCAGGGGCCATTAATGTACACAGTGAATGTCAGGGAGAACATTGTGAGATGCCACGTCGACCAGATCCTAGCGTCACAGGAACGAGTCAACCCCATGTCTCGCGTACCTGGGGATGAACCCGACATACCAGTAGCATCTACCTCAGAAACAGTAGCAGCGGAAACTGATGAACTAACCGACGAAAGGGGGCCAGAATCGCCTCCGCACCAAGAACAAGAACCTCAGGAAAGGCGCTATCCAGAAAGGATCAGGAAGCCGCCCCAAAGACTGAATCTATAAATGGACTATTTCAGTTTAATGTGCATGTTAAAGTGTTAACTATTATTTGAATGTTATAGGTACTGTTAATCTAAAAGAGGAGGAATTATAGTGTATGTACCTTTAAGAGAGAACTACTTTTACAGCTCCTGTATACTGTAGTACCGGCAGTGACCACACCTGTATGTAAGCCTTGAACATGCCTCTGTACTGTTAGGCCTAGAAATCCAGTATAGCCACTTTTGGGGCGCTAAAGTCGGGCGGCCGCTAAAGTTTGCGCCCGGCGCAAAGTCGCGCCACCTTCGCCGATATTCAGTCGCATCGCCCCAAGAGGTTGCTGCTGCGCTAAAACAGGCGATGCACGACTATCTTTAGGCGCTAAGCCGGCGGTGCAGAGCGATACCCCCGAGGCCGGGTGCAGCGCCGGTGCGGCGAGTTGTTGATTGACGGCAGACTCTCTTGCGCCGGTCAGCTCTTAAAGGGGGAGGGTGGATTTGTTTGCCTGCCACGCCCTGCACACTGCAGCCCTCAACCTAGGCCTGACCACTTCAGCTTCATCTGCACAACGCCCAGGGCTATGGAGAAGGCCAGGGAGAGAGCGCAGCGCTTCAGCGACGGTGACCTGAGGGTGCTGGTTGGCGGAGTGGAGCGCAGGCGCCATGTTCTGTTCCCAGAAGGTGGCAAGAGGCCGCTGCCCAGCGCCTACCAGAAAGCCTGGAGGGAGGTGTCCAACAGGGTGTCTTCCAACAGCGTGGTTGCCAGGACTCCTGTGCAATGCCGGAAAAAGTTCAACGACCTCACTCGGGTTGTCAGGGTGAGTACCCTTTCCAGTGTCCTCCTCATCCCTGCATGTGCACCTCACTTTATGGGCAAAGGGACCTGAAAGCCCTAATGGCCAGCCCTCATACAGCAGCTATGGGACTGGCATGAAAATCACTTGAACATTCAGCACTTTACACACTGTACAAGCTATTCGACCATGGGAGGCAGTGCAGACAAGATCAGGGCTTCACACTGTCAGGGCCAGTCCACCATGGGAGGCATTGCAGACAAGATCAGGGCTTCACACTGTCAGGGCCAGTCCACCATGGGAGGCATTGCAGACAAGATCAGGGCTTCACACTGTCAGGGCCAGTCCACCATGGGAGGCATTGCAGACAAGATCAGGGCTTCACACTGTACAAGCTATTCGACCATGGGAGGCAGTGCAGACAAGATCAGGGCTTCACACTGTACTTAGAGGCCGTCCTTTCTCTTGCAGGCCAAGGTGGCGCACAACCGGCGGAAACGAACTGAGACCGGGGGAGGCCGTCCTGACGTCAAAGAGCTCTCCGACCTCGACCAGCGTGTGGAGCGCATTATGGCAGGCCGGCTGATTGGCCCCGTCGCCAGTGGAGATGCCGACCCTGTTCTGGGCACCAATGGTAAGGGCATCACCTTTTTGACCTCTCTCGTTCCACTTGCGCCTCAGATCAGCATCCTTTGCCACTGTCCGACCAATGCAGTGAATGGCAGCACTCATGCCTCCCTCGCTGCCGCCCTGTCCTCACTCTAAAGCTACTCTTGTGCCTTCCTGCTTTCAGATGGTGAATCGCCAGGTGAGGAGGCGGGCCCTCAAGCTGCCACTGTCAGCGCTTCCGAATTAGAGGAGGAGGAAGAGGAAGCCGGCCCATCAGTGCCACCCTCAGCCGCGCCAGCCCATGGCGATGAAGGGGACACGTCTTCCCTGGAGGGGAGCCGGGGGGAAGGGTCGGAGGAGAGTGAAGCTCCGGGGCCCAGCGGCCTGCAGCAACGCGGGAGGGGTGGGGAAGCTCGGCGGACTTCTCCCCAGAGGGTGAGTGCGGCCTCCAGTCCTGCGACGGTCAGCGCAGAGGAGGTGCGGCTCCTGGAGGAAATCGCCGTCCAGGCTGAGCGCAGGCACAATGAGCTCATGGCGGCAGTGGCAAGGATGCCTGACTCCATTGAGTCTCTGTCAAGGAGTGTGCAGCAATTTGAAGCAGCACAGGCCAGGAGTCTGGATCAATTCAGTGCAGCACAGACCAAGTGCTCAGTCGTGCCGTCCATTCACTGGCTGTTGTCATGCGGACACAGACCAGGGCCACACGGGCACTAACTGCTGCCACCCTTGCTGGATCAGCCAGGCATCGCCAGGGCACTCGCCACGCAGCAGCAGCCCAGCAGTCTGTTCTTCAGCTGTTTGCTGCGCATGCTGCAGTGCTGGCCCGTGCGAGTGCCAATGTATCAGGCGACCAGCGAGCACCTGCGATCTGTCAGGTTGGCACCATTCCTGCAGCCGACACTGCCACTCCGCCATTGCAGCTGCCACGAGCCGCTGGACAGACTGCTGCCGCCCAAGCAGAGTTGCAGCAGTCAGCAGCCGGCCCCTCCAGGGCCAGAGCTGGTGCAGGCCGACCCCCAAGGGCATCTGGCGTCTCGCCATCTGACCCTCAGCAGCCTTCCCCCAGCCTTGCTGCAGCCACTGGGCTCCCATTGAGGAGGCGCTGCAGGGCGGGCAGGGGCCAGGCAAGGATGCGCAAGGCATCGCCCTCGCAGGGCAAAAAGTAGAAGGTCTGCACAAATGGTTTGTGGTTTTTGTAAGGCCGAGACTGGTGTCTTTCTTTGTTTTTGTAAGGCCGAGACTGGTGTCTTTTTTAGTTTTTGTAAGGCCGAGACTGTTGGTTTTGTGTTTTTGGAGGGGGCTTCTCCACATGAGGTTGTAATGTGGGAAGGGCAGAGGTTTGCAATAAATTAATGTTCTTAAATTGCACTGTGCATGGTTTTTTTGTCAAGTCCTGGTTGCCCTGCTCGGCTGAGGGCTTGTGGAGCTGCTACATTCATCTGCTGACATTGGCACAAGCCATTCCCCGAGAGGGGGCCTAGAACCGACGTTCAATAAGCCGGCGACGGGCGGCCCTTGCACTTTCTGCCTCCCTCCTGTGCTGGTCCTCCTCCTCCTCCTCCTCCTCAGGTGGCCCTCCAATCTCTGGTGGCAGTGGCTGAGTCCTGCGGATAGCCAGGTTGTGCAGCATGCAGCAAACGACCACGAAATGGGAGACTCGCTCCGGCGAATATTGTAGGGCTCCACCGGAACGATCCAGACAGCGGAACCGTTGCTTCAGGACGCCGATTGTTTGCTCAATGATGTTCCTGGTCGCTTGATGGCTATCGTTGTATCCCTCTTCAGCAGGGGTGCTGGGCGCACAGAGCGGGGTCATCAGCCAGGTACACAAAGGATAGCCTTTGTCCCCGAGAAGCCATCCTCGTGGGTGAGGCTGGGCCTGGAACATGTCTGCCACAGAAGCCTGGCGCAGGATGAAGGCATCGTGGCTGCTGCCTGGAAAGCGGGCATTGACAGCTAGGATGAGCTGCCTGTGGTCACACACCAGCTGGACGTTGAGCGAATGGTAGCCCTTCTGGTTGCGGTAATCCTCGGAATTCTCCAGAGGTGCCCGCTGTAAAGTCTGTGGGTTGTTTAGCTAATTAATGCACAGACTCCAAGAGTAACTTAAAACAGGACTTTACTATTCGAAGGTCAGGGCGAATCTGCCCAATAAATCCTGACACAGCACTTATATACCGGTGTGGTCACCGTCGGTATTACAGTATACAGAAGCCAACAAAGTAGTGCAACACCTAAAGTAGTTCTCTTAAAGGTGGACGGTTACATACAATAGTTCTCTTAAAGGTAGACGGGTACATACACTACAATCCTCCCTTTTTAGCTTACAACATACTGATTCCCCATTAAACATACATTATAACATATATACAACTTTATGCAAGACAGTTCACAGATTCAGTCTCTCTGGAGGTTTCCGGACTCTGTCCGGATAACGCCTCGGTGGTGTCGTAACACCCGGCGGGGTAGTAGGTGCTTCTGGCAAGGTCGATTCGGCTTGAAGGACAGTGTCAGGTTCATCTGATTCCAGTATTACCAGATCGGAGGTAGGTGTTCTGGGTATCTCTGTCTCAACATTAACCGTGTAAGGTGGTGGAGTAGGCTGGCCATTTGTGGCTGACCCTATGATCTGGTCAACATGGCGCCTTATTATACTGTCCCCAATGTTCACCGTATACATCAACGGCCCTAGCCTTTTTCCAATAGTTCCAGGCTGCCATTTCTCGGTACGGTAGTCCCGGGCCAAAACTTGTTGACCTATCTGAAAAGATCTAGTTGGCCTTTCATTCATGCCCTGGAATTGCCGGTTCTCTACGTCCCTTCTGACGTTTGGCTTAAGCAAATCCAGCCGGCATCTTAGTCGTCGATTAAAAAACATCATGGCGGGAGTTTGATTTGTGACTGCATGTATTGCATTCCTGTACGCCAACAAGAAGCTATCCACCTTATGTTGTAAGTTAATGGCTTCATTACCCATGGCCTTTATGGCCTTCTTGAAGGTCTGGACAAACCTTTCAGCCAATCCATTGGAGGCGGGATGGTATGGGGCTGACGTGTAGTGCTTAACCCCATTGCTCTTTAAGAATTTCTTGAATTCTTTGGGCACAAATTGCGGTCCATTATCAGAACAGATCTGTTCCGGCAGCCCATTCTTAGCAAATATGGTCCTTAACACTGTGATGGTTTTTTCCGTGGTGGTGGTGGACATCTTTATTACCTCCGGCCACTTGGAGTGTGCATCCACCGCTATTAGAAACATTGAGTCCATAAATGGACCAGCAAAGTCGATGTGTACCCTTTGCCAAGGAGATGAGGGCCACTCCCATGGATGCAGAGGAGCCTGTGGTGGCGCGTTTTGGACCTTCTGGCATCCTAGACAGCTCTTAGTGATTTCTTCGATGTCCCCATCAATGCCTGGCCACCACACAAACGCTCTTGCTAGGTTCTTCATTTTCACTCCACCCAGATGTCCCTCGTGCAGCTCCTTTAACACCTTCTGTTGAAGTTTGGGTGGAATCACCACTCTAGATCCACACATCAGGGTTCCTCGACACACTGACAGCTGTTCTTTTCTCTGCGAAAATGCTGGCAGCGTTGGTTCGCCCTGTGCTGGCCATCCCTCCACCGTTAAATCATAGACTCGTGAGAGAGTCGGGTCATTTCTTGTTTCGTTTTCGATCATCGAATTTGTTACTGGTAGACATTCCACTATGGAGGAGTGGAACATCTCTACCGGGTCCACTGTAGTCGCTTCTTCTACTATCGGCAATGGCAAGCGCGATAACCCATCAGCATTTCCATGCTGTTTGGACCTTTTGTATTTGATGTCATATTGGTGTGCCCCAAGTAACACGGACCACCTCTGCAACCTTTGCGCTGTCATGGTGGAAACGGCCTTGTTAGGGTTGAATATGGACACCAACGGCTGGTGGTCTGTCAGTAATGTGAACTTCTTGCCCTGCAGGTAATGATTTAATTTCTTTATGCCCCACACAAGGCTGAGGGCCTCCCTATCTATTTGAGCATAATTTCGCTCCGCGGAGGTCAATGATCGGGACGCGAATGCCACTGGCCTTTCCGAGCCATTTGGTAACTTGTGTGAAAGTACTGCTCCAATTCCATAGGGGGAAGCATCACAAGCTAGACGAAAAGGTAACGTTGGGTTGGAATGAGCCAACACTTCTTCAGAGGTAATCAACGCCTTGCTTCTGCGAAAGGCCTTTTTACATTCCTCACTCCACTTCCATGGTACTTCTTTCCGCAACAGAGCATTCAGCGGATGCAGCACCGTGGATAGATTCGGCAGAAACTTGTGATAATAATTAATCAACCCCAAGAATGATCTTAACTGTGATACGTTTTCCAGAGCGGGGGCCTTCACGACAGCTTCTATCTTGTCAGGTGACTTGTGCAGCCCCTCTCGGTCAATGACATGACCGCAGTACGAGATCCGTTTTTGGAAGAACTCACATTTCTTGCGATTAACTCGAAGGCCATATTCCTTCAACCTAGTGAGCACCAGTTTCAAATTTGTGAGGTGTTCTTCCTCGTCTTCTCCTGTAATCAGGATATCGTCTAAGTAACACTGCGTGCTTGGAATTCCTTGTAATACCTGCTCCATGGCCCTCTGCCAAATTGCTGGACACGAACTTGTCTCGCAATGCCTCTGTCAGATTCCCTCCAAACTGGCAGTGTTTCGCTAGTCTACGCAGTTCGACCAAGTATTCTGCGTTGCTTTCGTCTTTCCTTTGCGTTCTCGCATAGAATTTGAATCGTTCCGCCAACATCAACGGTGTGGGGTTCAAGTGATCCTTCAGAACAGTCACAATATCATCGAAAGTCTGATCCGCCGGTTTAGCTGGTGCTAGTAGATGCTTCAAGAGCCCGTATGTCTTCGCGCCCATCGAGTTTAGCAAGGTTATAGCTTTGTCATCTTCTTCTATTTTATTGGCCTCACAATAGATCTCAATGCGTTCCACATACGTGGCCCAGTCTTCTACCTCGGAATTAAAATTGTTGATGTTACCACGCTTAGGCATCTTCCTCTCTTCCTGATAACACCACGAATTATTTCTTTAAATTTTCTTTTCTTTTTTTTTTTCCCAAGATGGCGGTTCCCGCAAAAATGGCGGTTTCCCGCGCTTATCTTCTCTCCCCGCCCACTTCAATGGCGGTTTCCCGCTTCTGTCTTCTTCCCCGCCTAATGGCGGCTTCCCGCGTTTCTTCCCTAGCGGGAAGGGTACACTTTCCCCACGGGCGACGGCCGCTGGCTTTCAGGTTCACAGCCTGCGCGTCGGCTTCAGTGCTTTCCCTTTTCTCGGCAGGGCAACCGGCGCTGGGTACACCCCGTTGACGGCGAACAGTTTCAGCCGCTGGGCTGGCTCTCACTCTGTTCCCCTTGCTCGGGCTCTGTCTCTCTCCCGCTCGCTCGGCTCTACCGGCGCTGGGTACACCCCATTGACGGAGAACAGTTTCAGCCGCTGGACTGGCTCTCGCTCAGTTCCCCCTTGGTCGGCTCTGCCTCTCCCGCTCACTCGGCTCCCAATCACGCCTCCCAGCCCTCTCGCAGTCCGGTGCTTCCCTCCCCGGCTGCGGCTGAGTTTATCTCTTCCCGCGCCTACGCTCCCGGTCGCAGCGCTTCGTGGCTTCGGTCGCTGCCCGGCCTTTTTCGCCGGTCGCGGTCTAGCTGTCTCACGACGCCGTTGCGTCCCCCAGCCTGTCTGTACCGCGGCTTCCTTGCTCCACGCTGCCCCAGTCTCAGCGCCTCTGGACCCGACTTCTGTCCGGCTCCTTTCCCCCTCGACCGTGGTCGAGTGCACCGCCCTTATCCTCCGGTTATTCTTTTTACTTTCCCTTACTCACAGTCACCGTGGCCGCCTTGCTTCTCGTGCTGATTGGCTCACTCCTCACCGTGGCAGAAGGGACAGTCAGTGCCTGTTGCTGATGGATGTCTTTGTCTCTAACTTCTTCTTCCTTTCTAGTTCTGCAGCCTCGAGTTTTCCCCCAGCAGAACGACGAGGGCGGTTGCCTCTTCTCGACGCTCGTTAACTGCTTCGGAAGTATTGTTGCCGCAGGGTACGATCGGACTCGTCGCCACTGTAAAGTCTGTGGGTTGTTTAGTTAATTAATACACAGACTCCAAGAGTAACTTAAAACAGGACTTTACTATTCGAAGGTCAGGGCGAATCTGCCCAATAAATCCTGACACAGCACTTATATACCGGTGTGGTCACCGTCGGTATTACAGTACACAGAAGCCAACAAAGTAGTGCAACACCTAAAGTAGTTCTCTTAAAGGTGGACGGTTACATACAATAGTTCTCTTAAAGGTAGACGGGTACATACACTACACCCGCAAAGCCACATGCGTGCAGTCAATGGCGCCCTGCACCATGGGGAAGCCCGCGAATGCTGCAAAGCCCATTGCACGCTGATGCTGCTTGGCAAGGGCCATGGAGAAGGAGATGAACTGACGTCTCCTTTTGAAAAGGGCATTGGTCACCTGGCGGATGCAGCAATGCACGGCGAACTGGGAGATGTTGGAAATGTCCCCAGTAGCGGATTGGAAGGAGCCGGTGGCATAGAAGTTGAGAGCCACCGTCACCTTCACTGCCACCGACAGAGACGTCCTGCTCCTCAGCTGTGGCTGCAGATCACCGCCAAGCAGGTGGCAGATCTCTGTGACCACCTCCCTTCGGAATCGCAGCCTCCGAACACACTGCTCGTCAGACATGTTGAGATAGGAGAACTGCTGGCGGTATACCCTGGGTGGGTAAGGCCTCCTTTCCCGACGCCTGTTGCCCCCTCTCCGTCTAGCCAGGGCTGCCACTCTCTCATGGCGTCTGTGAGCCCTTTGGATGCAATGGAGAAAGCCAGCGTTTGCACCCATTGCAGCCCCCATAATATGTTAGCAAACAATGATATGTCAATGAAGGCAAAGACAAGTGGAAAGCTGTGGCCTGAAGCCACAAGTACCTGTCCGAGTGTTGAGCCAAAGCAGAAAGCTCTCTACCTTGGTCTCTCTGCAAAGATCCGTCTCTCAAGGAGTGCTGCGAAATGGCAGCCTTTTATAGTGCAGGAGGAGTGCCCTTTAATTTGCGCCCCCCGCGCCCCGCATCGACTCAACACCATTCCACTCTACCAGTCGCTAGGGGCGCCAGGCGCACAATGGGGCATCGCGACTGAATTTCCGGTTTGGGGCGCACAAAGGGCGTTGCATGAGGAAATGACGTCAGGATCTGCGCGCGCAGCTGAGCGCGCGCAAAGACTTTGCGCCGCCGCTAAATTGTGAGTGAAGTTGGGGAGAGGTGCAGATCACGCTGCGCCCGGCCGCTAGCCGCCTAGCACCCGACATCTACTCCTCCTAAGGCGCTACCGGCTGGCGCAACCAACTGAATTTCTAGGCCTTAGGCCTAGAAATTCAGTCTAGCCACTTTTGGGGCGGTAAAGTCGGGCGGCCGCTAAAGTTAGCGCCCGCCGGAAAGTGGAGGCCACTTCGCCGAAATTCAGTAGCTTTGGCCAAGGAGTTTGGGCGAGCGCTAAAACTGGCGTTGCACACCTATCTTTAGGCGCTAAGCCGGCGGTGCGGACTGATAACGCCGAGGCCGGGCGCAGCGCAGGTGCGGTCATGTTTTGATTGACAGCAGACACCCTGACGCCGGCCAGCTCTTAAAGGGGGAAGGGTCGACTTTGTCTGCTGCCACGCCCTGGATAGTGGAGCCCTGCAGCTAGGCCTGAACACTGCTGGTGGACCCAAATAGCGCCTGAAGCCATGGAGAAGGCCCGTGAACGAGCGCAGCGCTTCTCAGAGCATGCTTTGAGGGTGCTGCTTAGGGGGTTGGAAAAGAACAGAGAGATCTTGTGCCCGGACAGTGGCAAGAAGGCTCCCAGGAGGCAGTACAGGAGAGCCTGGAGGGAAATCGCCCTGAGGGTGTCAGCCAACAGCGATGTCCCCAGGACTGGTGACCAATGCCGCAAGAAGTACAACGACCTCACTCGGTTGGTCAGGGTGAGTACCCTTTCCAGTGTCCTCCTCATCCTTGCATGTGCACCTCACATTATGGGCAAAGGGACCTCAAAGGCCTAATGGCCAGCCCTCCTCCCGCAGCTATGGCAATGGCATGATCATCAATAGCACTCTCTGCACTTTACACACTGGCCAAGCTATTCGACCATGGGAGGCAGTGCACACAACAACAGGGCACCACACTGGCCAAGCTATTCGACCATGGGAGGCAGTGCACACAACAACAGGGCACCACACTGGCCAAGCTATTCCACCATGGGAGGCAGTGCACACAACAACAGGGCACCACACTGGCCAAGCTATTCCACCATGGGAGGCAGTGCACACAACAACAGGGCACCACACTGGCCAAGCTATTCCACCATGGGAGGCAGTGCACACAACAACAGGGCACCACACTGGCCAAGCTATTCCACCATGGGAGGCAGTGCACACAACAACAGGGCACCACACTGTACTTAGAGGCCATCCTTTCTCTTGCAGGCCAAGCTGGCGCAGAATCTGAGGAGCCACACTGTCACCGGGGGAGGCCGTGCCCAGTTCCAGGAGCTCAGTGACCTGGAGGAGCGCGTGGCTCGACTCATGCGTGGCTGGGTGGTTGGCCCCGTCGCTATTGGAGATGCCGACCCTGTGCTGGGCCCCAATGGTAAGGACATGGCCGTTTGCACCTCTCTCGTTCCCCTTGCGCTTCAGATCTACATCCTTTGCCACTGTCCGACCAATGCGCATAATGCCACCAATCATGCCTCCCTCGCTGACGCCCTGTCCTCACTCTAAAGCTACTCTTGTGCCTTCCTGCTTTCAGCTGGTGAGGAGGAGGTCCCTGAAGCTGAGAGTGCCAGTCCCTCGGAAGAGGAGGACGACGAGGACCAAGAGGAAGGCGGCACATCGGGGGAACCCTCATCCGCGCCAGGGGATGGCAATGGAGGGGACACGTCTTGCCTGGAGGAGAGCCAGGGGGAAGTGTTGCAGGGGGGTGTAGCTCCTGGGCCCAGTGGCGTCCAGGCAAGCGGGAAGGGTCGGGCAGCACGGCTGCCTTCTCCACAGAGGGGGGATGTGTTGCAGGGGGGTGTAGTTGCTGGGCCCAGTGGCGTCCAGGCACGCGGGAAGGGTCGGGCAGCACGGCTGTCTTCTCCACAGAGGGGGGAAGTGTTGCAGGGGGGTGTAGTTGCTGGGCCCAGTGGCGTCCTGGCACGCGGGAAGGGTCGGGCAGCTCAGCGGCCTTCTCCACAGAGGGGGGAAGTGTTGCAGGGGGGTGTAGTTGCTGGGCCCAGTGGCGTCCAGGCACGCGGGAAGAGTCGGGCAGCTCGGCGGCCTTCTCCCCAGAGGGAGAGTCCGGCCTCCAGTCCGGAGACGGTCCTCGCCCAGGAGGTGCGCCTCCTTGATGAAATGTCCGCGGCCTCGGAGCGGCGCCACAACGAGTTCATGGGGATTGTGGGACAGTTGCCTCAGGCCATTGAGTCCCTGGCTCATAGTGTGGCCGATTTCGGGGACTCACAGGCCAGGGGTGTCGACCAACTCGCGGCAGCACAGGACGCGAGTCGACAGTTCATGAGTGGTGCCGTGCAGACACTGGCTGATCTGATGCGGGCACAGACCAGGGCAGTTCGGGCACTCACTTCTGCCACACTCGCTGTGTCACGGAAGCATCGCCAGGGCACCCGCCGCCCTGCTGCAGCACAGCGGTCTGGCCTTCACCAGATTGCTGCGCTTGCTGCAGTGCCAGCCCGGCCGAGTGCCAGTGTCTCTGGCGACCAGCGAGCGCCTGGCATCAGGCAGCTTGCCCCCATTGATGCAGCCGCCACTGCCACTCCCCCAGCCAAGCTGCGACGAACTGCTGGAGAGACTGATGCTGCCCAGCCACAGCTGCAGCAGTCAGCAGCCGGCCCCTCCAGGGCCGGACCTCGTCTAGGCCGACACCCAAGGGCATCTGCCGTCACGCATTGTGCCCCTCAGGAGCCTTCCCCCAGCCCTGCAACACCCACAGGGCCCAGGTTGAGGCAGAGCAACAGGTCGGGCAGGGGCCGGAGAAGCCTGCACAAGGACTCGCCCTGTCGGCACACCAAGTAGAGTGTGTTGCCAACTGTTTTTTTATATGGGGGTGTTTGTGTTCTGTATGGGGGGGGCTTATTTTGCTAAGGCCGAAGATGAAGGCAAATGTTTTTTTATATGGGTGTGTTTGTGTTCTGTATGGGGGGGTTTGTCTTGGTTAGGCCAAGGATGAGGCCAATTGGATGGACAAGTTTTGTTATTCCTCCCCAGGTTGTGGGAGTGAGAGATGTTTGTGACTGTTTTTTGGGGGTGTTGTCTGTTTTTGTGTTTCATGTGGGAAGGGCCCTGAGTTTGTTAAATAAAGCTTTTTATTTATTCAGCTTGTCCAGGTGTCATGTTTCAAGTGGTTGTTGCGTTAACCGGCTGAGGGCTTGCGGAGCGGCTGCATTCAGGTGCGTTCATTGCCACAAGCCATTCCCTGACAGGGGGCCTAGAAGTGTCGTTCAATAAGCCGCCGGCGGACGGCCCTTGGACCTTGTGGCTCCCTCCTGGGCTGGTACTCCTCCTCCTCCTCCTCCTCCTCATGGTCCTCCTGCTCGTCCTCCTGAGGTGGTGGTCCAACGTGAGGTGGCAGTGCCTGAGTCCTGCGGATAGCCAGGTTGTGCAGCATGCAGCAAACGACGACGAACTGGGAGACTCTATCCGGCGAATACTGGAGAGATCCGCCGGAACGATCCAGGCAGCGGAACCGTTGCTTGAGGACGCCAATCGTTTGCTCTATGATGTTCCTTGTGGCTTGATGGCTTTCGTTGTATGCCTCCTCCGCAGGGGTCCTGGGCGCGCGGAGCGGGGTCATGAGCCATGTACACAAAGGGTAGCCCTTGTCCCCAATAAGCCATCCCCTTGGTGGAGGCTGTGCCTCGAACATGTCAGCCACAGTAGTCTGGCGCAGGATAAATGCATCGTGGCTGCTTCCTGGAAAGCGGGCATTGACAGCTAGGATGCGCTGCCTGTGGTCACACACCAGCTGTACATTGAGGGAATGGTAGCCCTTCCGGTTGCGGTAATCCTCGGCATTGTCGATAGGTGCCCGCATAGCCACATGCGTGCAGTCAATGGCGCCCTGCACCATGGGGAAGTCGGCGATCCTCGCAAATCTGACTGCACGCTGCTCCTGCCTCTCTAGGGTCATGGGGAAGGAGATGAATTGGTGTCTCCTTGCGAAAAGGGCATCGGTGACCTGCCGGATGCAGCGATGCACGGCGAACTGGGAGATGTTCACTATGTCCCCAGCAGCGGCTTGGAATGAGCCGCTTGCATAAAAGTTCAGAGCCACCGTGACCTTCACTTCCACCGACAGAGACGTCCTGCACATCAGCTGTGGACGCAGATCTCTGTGAAGCAGCTGGCAGATCTCTGCAACCACCTCCCTTCTGAAGCGCAGCCTCTTAACACAATGCGCGGCAGTCATGGTGAGATAGGACACCTGCTGCTGGTATTCCCTGAGTGGGTAAGGCCTACGTTGCCGACGCCTGATGGCCCCTCTGCGTCTAGGCATGGCTGGCCCTCTCACACAGCGTCTGCGAGCCCTTCGCACATAATGCTGGAACTGAGGGTTGGAACCCCATGCAGCCCCCATAATAAACTTGCAAACAGTGAAATCACAAAGAGTCAAATGTCCAAGCTCTGGCCAGAAGCCAAAAAATACCTCTCCTATGTTGTCCCAAATCAGGAAGGTCTGTTCCTTGGTCTCTGTCCAGAAATCCAAAGCACTCAAGTCATTGCAGCAAAATGGCTGGCCTTTATAGTTCAGTGTAAGTGCCCTTTAATTAGTGCTCCCTGAGGCCCGCAGGGCCTCTGCTGCGTTCCACTTCACAGTTCTTAACAGCGCCACGCCCACATTGGGCGGGCGCCACTGAATTTCCGGTTTGGGGTGCACAAACAGCGTTGCACGACGAAATGACGTCATAAGCTGCGCGCGCAGCTGAGCGGGCGCAAACACTTTGCGCCGGCGCTAAATGTCAACTGAAGTTGGGCGTAGGCGCAGATCGGCCTGCGCCTGGGCGCTAAGTGCCTTGCGCTGGAAATCTACCCCTCTTACGGCGCTAACAGCTGGCGGACGCAACTGAATTTCTAGGCCTTAGTCTTTAGACTACCCTCCTCCAGTAAACACCTGTTGATTGTTAAGTTACAGCCTCCGTCTAGTTATTGGAAAACATCATCCTTTAAGAATCACGGATTCAACAGAGAGACATACACAGAGAGGCAGAGAGAGATAGACATTCACAGAGAGACAGGAAGAGAGAAACATTCACAGGGATACAGAAAGAGAGGTACAGAAACATGGAAACATAGATGATAGGATCAGGAGAAGGCCATTCGGCCCCTTGAGCCTGTTCCGCCATTTAATGAGATCATGGCTGATCAACCAAATTCAGTACCCTCTCCCTGCTTTCGCCCCATATCCCTTGATCCCTTTAGCCGTGCAAAATATATCTAACTCCTTGAATATATTTAATGAATTGGCCTCAACTGCCTACTGTGGTAGAGAATTCCACAGGTTCACCATTCTCTGGGTGAAGAAATTCCTCCTCATCTCTGTCCTGAATGGCTTACCCCTTATCCTTAGACTGTGACTGTGACCCCTGGTTCTGGACTCCCCGACCATTGGGAACATCCTTCCTGCATCCAGTCTGTCTGGTCCTGTTAAAATTTTATAAGTTTCAATCAGATCCCCTCTCATTCTTCTAAACTCCAGTGAGTATAAGCCCAATCGACCCAATCTCTCCTCATACATCATTCCTGCCATCCCAGGTATCAGCCTGGTGAATCTTCGCTGCACTCCCTCCATGACAAGAACATCCTTCCTCAGATAAGGCGACCAAAACTGCACACATTACTCAAGGTGTGGTCTCACCAAGGCCCTGTACAACTGCAGCAAGACATCCTTGTTCTTGTACTCGAACCCGCTCGCTATGAATCATACCCACAACAATTATTAGAGCCTATCAGATTTCTCCTTCCCCCATTGCCTTGAGCCAGTATGAATGACGAACAGCTGATGATGGAAAGCTCCATGACTGGTTGTGACATCCGAGTCCACATGACTATGGCTCAGGCGTATATGATGTAAATATCGTTCTTGACAGTTTCATGTCCCAGTGTGTTCCTCTTTCTGGCCCACAGCACTTGCTATAACAGGCTATACGTTAGTACTGAAAGAACTGTTCTTCACTAAGTCGTGAATATATAGATTGTCATTCAGACTTGATGGTTTCGACAGGATCATCCATGAATTTGCTTGCTTGGCCTCGGACGCTCATGTTCAGGGTGTCGCAGCTTTTTATATCGCCTTTAGCGGTTAGTTATCCTGCACTTGTAGCAATTAGTCAAAATCATTTCATTTTACGAAGCATTGGCCCGCATCTTGTGCTGCCGATGATGGCATGTGCACAGTGTATGGCATCGTAAGCCTTCATAAAGGCCCCGCAGGTTCTGCATGCGTGAAAACCTGGCGCTTGCGATCTGTATCGTTGGCGCAGAGTGGGGTATTTGCCCAATTTCTGCCCAGCCAATGCCCATGGATCCCTTACACCTGGTAAAAGCAGGCGCAGGGCCTGCCCTCACTAACGTAAGGGTTAATATCAATCTTAAATTAAAAATTAAAGGAAAATCATGCACAAACACTTAACATTACTTTATGCTATTATGGCCCAGATATTCGGGTCCCAACGCGTGAGTACGCACGGGGTACCGGTTTCGTGCATGCACTGCGCATGTGCGGGAAACCGGCACTTCCGTTCCCCTGAAAGAAGGGGTTGAGAGGTGGAACGCGTGCGCCGGAGAGGCAGCGCGTGCGCAATGAACTTACGTTTTTTTTGCAGGTTTCTCCGGGAGGGTAAGTCTCCAGCAGTTACACATGTAAAAGGCAGGCGCAAGGCCTGCTTTTAACAAGGTAAGTGGTGAATTAATTAAAATTAAAACATTTTTTCCACAGGTTTATAATTTTTAAATACTTTAAAGAAAGGTAAGTTTATTTTTAGCCCCATTAGAAAATGTAATTAATTTTTTCAAAAATTTAAATTATTATTTAAAATAGTTATTTCATGTAATTTATAGTTTATTTAAAAATGTAATGTTTTTAAAAAAAAATTATTTGAGGTTTTAGTGATGTTTTGGGGCTTATAGTATTTATAGGTTGGACAGCTCTTCCTGTCAAACTTATGAATGAAGCATTCCCTGCTCCCATTGGCTCTCCATGGCCCACGTGATCCCAGGGGACGCTTCGAACTAACTGCGCCCCTGGGATACGCAAGCACTGCGCGCCGGCAGTTGGAGGAGGCCCAGGACCAGAATCCCCCGTGGACCCACAGCTCAACGGCCGGCACGCTAGGTAAGTGCAGGTCGGGGGCTTGCACCCGCGGGAAGTCTCCGACCTGAATTTCTGGGCCAATATTGGCCCGGATGAAAATGTGTAAAAAAAATTTTCAAAAAACTAAATTTTTATTGAAGTGACTTTTAATTAAAGTTGAAAATGGAAACATTTATTTTTATCCCAGTTGTATGAATTATTTAATTGATTTGTGATTTCAAATAGGCTTATGGAAAATCCGTGGGTATATGGTAGCTGTTGATGGTTCTGCCATCGCCATTCACACCTCATCTCGAGTCATGTTTTGTTTCTTAACTTGTCCCAGTACCATAAGCCCATTAGGAGTCCTCCTTTCTGATTGGAGGACCTGGCGCATGTGAGCACAAGGACGCTTCTGAACCGCCTGCATCCTGGAGTCCGTGGACCTTCAGGCGGGCATACACCTGCAGACCGAGGACCCGAAGTCTCCAAAGCCTGGAAACTGAGGTAGGTGAGCATAGTTTTATTGGGTCGGAGGCGTACTCCGACCGCAAATTCCGGGCCAGTAATTCCAGCCAAATCTTTAGCTATTTAAACCTTTCCAGCCCAGTCTATCTAATTTCCCTCTAAAACTATATTTTCTTACAGCACTTGTCGATCTGTTTGAGAGGAGGGCGGATATGTAGAAACTGTATTTAAATGTAATTGAAATGACATTAACTGGACACCAACTCGAAATGTCTTTGCTTATTGTATTACAATGGTTTTTAATAAAAGCTTTCTGTCCACAGGCCATTCAGGCCCTGAATGAGATGTTGAGCATTTTCAGCTGCTTCCTGACCCAGTGGAATAATCATTTTGCACAATGAGGGTATCAGTAACCTGCCCCGACTCAGCCCATGTGTTGTGGCAATGGTGGGAGAACGGCCAAGGGCTCAGAGCCCCTGTGGTGGGGAAAGGTGTAGAGATCAGCAAAGGGTCCTGATCCTGATCATATGCTGATGGGAAGTGTGGGTGTGTGAGAGAGAGAGAGTGTGTGAGAGAGAGAGAGAGTGAGAGAGTGAGAGAGTGTGTGTGTGTCCGTGTGTGTGTGCGTGTGAGTGTGAGAGAGAGTGTGTGTGAATGGGTGTGTTTGTGTGTGAGAGAGAGAGTGAGTGTGTGTGAATGGGTGTTCCTGTGTGTGTGTGAGTGAGAGAGAGTGAGTGAGTGTGAATGGGTGTGTCTGTGTGTGAGAGAGAGTGAGTGTGAGAATGGGTGTGTCTGTGTGTGTGAGAGAGATAGAGCGTGTGTGTGTGAATGGGTGTGTCTGTGTGCATGTGTGAGTGTGTGTATGTGTGAATGGGTGTGTCCGTGTGTGAGAGAGCGAGAGTGTGTGTGTGTGAATGGTTGTGTCTGTGTGTGAGAGAGGGAATGTATTTGTGTGTGTGTGTGAGTTTGTTGGAGAGAAAGTGTGGCGTGTGTGAGAAAGTTTGTGTATGCGAGTGTGTGTGAGAGAGAGTAATTGTGTTCGTGTGAGGGTGTACATGTGTGAGTGTGCATCTGTGTCTAAGTTTTGATAGTGATGTAAATACACTGTCCTTCCAATGGTGATGTTGCAGCACCAGTTATCCTCAGTGTCACTGCCCTCCCATCATTAAACGTCCTTCACATTGGGCAAGGTCAAGAGCCTGGCAAGAAACAGCCCAGTCTTGGGATCTCAGTAACCAGAAACAGCCCAGTCCTGAGATCTCAGTGACCAGAAACAGATCTGTCCTGAGAGCTCAGTGACCAGAAACTGACCAGCCTGAGACCTCAGTAACGAGAAACAGCCCAGTCCTGAGATCTCAGTGACAAGAAACTGACCAGTCCCAAGATCAGAGTGACCAGAAGCTGACCAGTCCTGAGCTCTCAGTGACGAGAAACAGCCGAGCCCGGAGATCTCAGTGACCAGAAATTTACCAGTCCTGAGATCTCAGTGACCAGAAACAGCCAAGTCTTGGGATCCCAGTGACCAGAAACAGCCCAGTCCTGAGATCTCAGTGACCAGAAACAGCCCAGTCCTGACAGCTAAGTGACCAGAAACAGACCAGTCCTGAGATCTCAGCGAGCAGAAACAGACCAGTCCTGAGATCTCAGCGAGCAGAAACAGACCAGTCCTGAGATACATAGATACATAGAGATAGGAACAGGAGTAGGCCATTCGGCCCTTCGAGCCTGCTCCGCCATTCAATGAGATCATGGCTGATCTTCGTCTGAGATCATAGCTGATCTTACCAGTTCAGTACCCCGTCCCCGCCTTTTCTCCGTAACCCTTAATCCCCTTAGCCTTCAGAAATATATCCAATTCTCTCTTGAAAATATTTATTGAATTAACCTTCACAGCCCTCTGTGGCAGGGAATTCCACAGGCTCACCACTCTTTGAGTGAAGAAATTCTTCCTCATCTCTGTTTTAAATGATTTGCCCGCTATTTTTAGACTGTGGCCCCTGGTTCTGTGCTCCCCGGCCATTGGAAACATTCTCTCTGAATTCAGCCTGTCCAGGCCTGCCATAATTTTATATGTTTCGATGAGATCCCCTCTCAATCTTCTAAACTCCAGTGAGTACAAGCCCAAACTATTTAATCTCTCTTCGTAGGTCATTCCCGCCATTCCAGGTATCAGCCTGGTGAATCGCCGCTGCACTCTTTCCATGGCAAGAACATCCTTCCGCAGATGGGGCGACCAAAACTGTACACAATATTCCAGATGCAGTCTCACCAGCACCTTGTACAGCTGTAGTAAGGTATCCCTATTCCTATACTCGAACCCCCTTGATATGAAGGCCAACATACCATTTGCCTTCTTAATCGCCTGTTGCACCTGCATGCTCTCCTTCAGTGACTGGTGCACAAGAACACCCAGGTCCCTCTGCACTTCCCCATCTCCCAATCTATTGCCATTTAGATAATAATCTACCCTCCTGTTTTTACCCCCAAAGTGGATAACCTCGCATTTATCCACATTATAGTGCATCTGCCACGTATCCGCCCATTCCCCCAACCTGTCCAAATCGCACTGACCAGTCCTGCGATCTCAGCAAGCAGAAACTGACCAGTCATGAGATCTCAGCGAGCAGAAACAGACCAGTCCTGAGATCTCAGCGAGCAGAAACTGACCAGTCCTCAGATCTCAGTGACCAGAAACAGCCCAGTCCTGTGATCTCAGTGACCTGAAACAGCCCAGTACTGACATCTCAGTGACCAGAAACTGACCAGTCCTGGGATCTCTGTGACCAGAAACAGCCCAGTACCGAGATCTCAGTGGCCAGAAACAGCCCAGTCCTGAGATCTCAGTGACCAGAAACAGCCCAGTCCTGGGATCTCAGCGAGCAGAAATAGTCCAGTCCTGAGATCTCAGCGAGCAGAAACAGACCAGTCCTGAGATCTCAATGACCAGAAACTGTCCAGTCCTGAGAGCTAAGTGACCAGAAACAGACCAGATCTGAGATCTCAATGACCAGAAACAGCCCAGTCTTGGGATCTCAGTGACCAGAAAAAGCCCAGTCCTGAGATCTCAGTGAGCAAAAACTGACCAGTCCTGGGATCTCAGTGACCAGAAATAGCCCAGTCCTGTGATCTCATTGACCAGAAACAGCCCAATCCTGATATCTCAGTGACCAGAAACAGGCCAGTCCTGGGATCTCAGCGAGCAGAAAGAGACCAGTCCTGAGATCTCAGCAAGCAGAAATAGCCCAGTCATGTGATCTCAGTGACCAGAAACTGCCCAGTCCTGAGATGTCAGTGACCAGAAACTGACCAGTCCTGAGATCAGAATGACCAGAAACTGACCAGTCCTAAGATCTCAGCGAGCAAAAACAGACCAGTCCTGAGATCTCAGTGACCAGAAACTGACCAGCATTGAGATATCAATGACCAGAAACAGCCCAATCCAGAGAGCTAAGTGACCCAAAACAGGCCAGATCTGAGATCTCAATGACCAGAAACTGACCAGTCCTGGGATCTCAGCGAGCAGAAATAGCCCAGTCCTGAGATCTCAGTGACCAGCAACTGTCCAGTCCTGGGATCTCAGTGACCAGAAACAGCCCAGTACTGAGATCTCAGTGAGCAGAAACAGCCCAATCCTCATATCTCAGTGACCAGAAACTGACCAGTCCTGAGATCTCAGCGAGCAAAAACTGACCAGTCCTGGGATCTGTGACCAGAAATAGCCCAGTCCTGTGATCTCAGTGACCAGAAACAGCCCAATCCTCATATCTCAGTGACCAGAAACTGACCAGCCCTGAGATCTCAGTGACCAGAAATAGCCCAGTCCTGTGATCTCAGTGACCAGAAACAGCCCAATCCTCATATCTCAGTGACCAGAAACAGACCAGTCCTGGGATCTCAGCGAGCAGAAAGAGACCAGTCCTGAGATCTCAGCGAGCAGAAACTGACCAGTCCTGTGATCTCAGTGACCAGAAACAGCCCAGTCCTGAGATCTCAGTGACCAGAAACGGCCCAGTCCTGTGATCTCATTGACCAGAAACAGCCCAATCCTGATATCTCAGTGACCAGAAACAGGCCAGTCCTGGGATCTCAGCGAGCAGAAAGAGACCAGTCCTGAGATCTCAGCAAGCAGAAATAGCCCAGTCATGTGATCTCAGTGACCAGAAACTGCCCAGTCCTGAGATGTCAGTCACCAGAAACTGACCAGTCCTGAGGTCAGAATGACCAGAAACTGACCAGTCCTAAGATCTCAGCGAGCAAAAACAGACCAGTCCTGAGATCTCAGTGATCAGAAACTGACCAGCACTGAGATATCAATGACCAGAAACAGCCCAATCCAGAGAGTTAAGTGACCCGAAACAGGCCAGATCTGAGATCTCAATGACCAGAAACTGACCAGTCCTGGGATCTCAGCGAGCAGAAATAGCCCAGTCCTGAGATCTCAGTGACCAGCAACTGTCCAGTCCTGGGATCTCAGTGACCAGAAACAGCCCAGTCCTGAGATCTCAGTGACCAGAAACTGACCAGTCCTGGGATCTCAGTGACTAGAAAAAGCCCAGTACTGAGATCTCAGTGACCAGAAACTGACCAGTCCTGAGATTTCAGTGACCAGAAACTGACCAGTCCTGGGATCTCAGTGACTAGAAACAGCCCAGTACTGAGATCTCAGTGACCAGAAACTGACCAGTCCTGGGATCTCTGTGACCAGAAACAGCCCAGTACCGAGATCTCAGTGACCAGAAACAGCCCAGTCCTGAGATCTCAGTGACCAGATCCAGCCCAGTCCTGAGAGCTAAGTGACCAGAAACAGACCAGTCCTGAGATCTCAATGACCAGAAACTGACCAGTCCTGGGATCTCAGCGAGCAGAAATAGCCCAGTCCTGAGATGTCAGTGACCAGAAACTGACCAGCACTGAGATATCGATGACCAGAAACAGCCCAATCCTGAGAGCTAACTGACCCGAAACAGACCAGATCTGAGATCTCAATGACCAGAAACTGACAAGTCCTGGGATCTCAGCGAGCAGAAATAGCCCAGTCCTGAGATCTCAGCGAGCAGAAACAGACCAGTCCTGAGATCTCAATGACCAGAAACTGACCAGTTCTGAGATCTCAGTGACCAGAAACTAACCAGTCCTGAGATCTCAGTGAACAGAAACTAACCAGTCCTGAGATCTCAGTGACCAGAAACTGACCAGTCCTGAGATCTCAGCGAGCAAAAACTGACCAGTCCTGACATCTCAGTGACCAGAAACTGACCAGTCCTGAGATCTCAGCGAGCAAAAACTGACCAGTCCTGGGATCTGTGACCAGAAATAGCCCAGTCCTGTGATCTCAGTGACCAGAAACAGCCCAATCCTCATATCTCAGTGACCAGAAACTGACCAGCCCTGAGATCTCAGTGACCAGAAATAGCCCAGTCCTGTGATCTCAGTGACCAGAAACAGCCCAATCCCCATATCTCAGTGACCAGAAACAGACCCGTCCTGGGATCTCAGCGAGCAGAAAGAGACCAGTCCTGAGATCTCAGTGAGCAGAAACTGACCAGTCCTGTGATCTCAGTGACCAGAAACAGCCCAGTCCTGAGATCTCAGTGACCAGAAACTGACCAGTCCTGAGATCTCAGTGACCAGAAACAGCCCAGTCCTGAGATCTCAGTGAGCAGAAACTGACCAGTCCTGTGATCTCAGTGACCAGATACAGCCCAGTCCTGAGACCTCAGTAACAAGAAACAGCCCAGTCCTGAGATCTCAGTGACCAGAAACTGACCAGTCCTGGTATCCAGTGACCAGAAACAGCCCAGTACTGAGATCTCAGTGACCAGAAACTGACCAGTCCTGGGATCTCAGTGACCAGAAACAGCCCAGTATTGAGATCTCAGTGACCTGAAACTGACCAGTCCTGGGATCTCAGCAAGCAGAAACTGAGCAGTCCTGGGATCTCAGCGAGCAGAAACTGACCAGTCCTGAGATCTCAGTGAGCAAAAACTGACCAGTCCTGGGATCTCAGTGACCAGAAATAGCCCAGTCCTGTGATCTCAGTGAGCAGAAATAGCCCAGTCCTGAGATCCCAGTGACCAGAAACTGCCCAGCCTTGGCATCTCAGTGACCAGAAACAGCCCAGTCCTGAGATCTCAGTGACCAGAAACAGACCAGTCCTGAGATCTCAATGACCAGAAGCTGACCAGCCCAGAGATCTCAGTGACCAGAAACAGCCCAGTCCTGAGATCTCAGCGAGAAGAAACAGACCAGTCCTGAGAGCTCAATGACCAGAAACTGACCAGTCCTGTGATCTCTGTGACCAGAAACTGACCAGTCCTGAGATCCCAGTGACCAGAAATTGACCAGTCATGAGATCTCAGTGACCAGAAACAGTCCAGTCCTGAGATCCCAGTGACCAGAAACTGCCCAGCCCTGAGATCTCAGTGACCAGAAACAGCCCAGTCTTGGGATCTCAGTGACCAGAAACTGCCCAGCCCTGAGATCTCAGTGACCAGAAACAGCCCAGTCCTGAGATCCCAGTGACCAGAAACTGACCAGTCCTGAGATCTCAGTGACCAGAAACAGCCCAGTCCTGAGATCTCAGTGACCAGAAACTGAGCAGTCCTGAGATCTCAGTGACCAGAAACAGCCCAGTCTTGGGATCTCAGTGACCAGAAACCGACCAGTCCTGAGATCTCAGTGACAGAAACTGACCAGTCCTGAGATCTCAGTGACCAGAAACAGACCAGTCCTGAGATCTCAGTGACCAGAAATTGACAAGTCCTGAGGTCTCAGCGGCCAGAAACAGTCCAGTCCTGAGATCTCAGTGATGTAAGGGGTGGCATGTGGGTTGTTTGTTAGCTTCACCTCTGACTCCTTTGATCGGTTCGAATCGCTCCCACTCCCTTGTTGTTCTAGACTTTGGACTTATTTGGGGGTTGTAATAAACTTGCAACAGACACCTGGGTTAGTCAAAAGAATTCAGATCTTTATTTTGAGACAGGAAAATATACAATACAATAAAACTTATACTCTAAAAGGGTGGGGAACACACGGAATAAGCGAGGGAGAATTACAATTTACAAAATCCCTTACCCTCCTAACCCCACTACACTAGCTAGGCTGGAATCCAGTGGACCAGGAAATGCTCACCAAAACGACTTTGACAGTTGTAGAGGTTCACGATTTTGGGGTTCTCCTTAGTTGTGGCGGTTGGGGCCTGCCGTACCTCGGACGTGGTAGAAGACTGCACCTGCGTTGGGTCTTCAGTTTGGGTTTGTCCGCAGATGCAGTTAGTCGCGCTGTTGGATGTATCAGGTGAGTATCCGATTTTCTTTGGTTAGGGCTAGTGTTAGGGTCTTTTGTGTCCAAATCTTACCCAGGGGTAAGTTAGACTAGCCTGTAGAGTGGAAACAAGTCTTTGGTTCGTGAGTTTTTCAGCGGTTGGGTTCTTGTTGGTCGCGATGGCCCAATATTACCTGGTTGGTGGCAATATTGGTGGTTGTTGGTTTCTGTAGGCCTTTGGTTGCCACGATCTCTGTTTCTTCTTTCTTCCTTCAAGTCACCGATGATGATCTCTCTCTTGAGCTGTTTGGCTGATCTTGAACTTCTGTCTTCTGAGCTGACCTTCTGACGAGCTGGCTGCCTGACTATCGAACTGAAAAGGCAGGCCTCAATTATACTAATTTGGGACCTGGCTTATCTGACCGCCAAATCTCGGGTTTCTTTGTTAAATTTGGCGGGCTCGTTATTTTTAATGTGTTTTACAACTTTAACGAGCTTTGGGGATTGCCCATCCAAACTTAACGAGTTTAGGGGATGGCTCATCTAAACTTAATCGGCCTTTAACTGGTTTGGGGATTGCCTTGAAACCAGTTTAAAAATGCAAAACGTTTGTCAATCTCTTTTAATTGGTTTTGGACTGTGGTTTGTTTGCTGTATCCTGTAGGGCTAATGTTCCTTCCTTTGTGTTGCTGGGGACATGTCCTGTTTATTCCAGTACCTGGCTCTGCAAATTCTCGGCGGGAAACAGGTTTCATTGTCCTTATGTAAAACTAGGGTGTCCCAGGACACTCCTAGACAGTCCAATATCCAAACTCAGGGGCCTACCCCACCTCCCCTTTGTCCCAGCCTTTTGCAAGCCCGAACATGTCCTTTTAAACCAGCCAAATCTTCCTGGGATTTTTATTTTAAATTCCTTTGGCCCAATAGCTCCTTAAAACAGTCCAAAATCTCTTCCTTAATTTAACTCTTTTGAAATTCTTCTGTTTGGCCCAACCACATTTTTATCCCTTTTTACAGATTGCTTCTGTAATGTTCCAAAATCATTTAAAAATAATGCTTTCCTTCTGTTTTGGGGATGTGCAGAAATTTTCAAACCTTAGTGACCAGAAACTGACCAGTCCTGAGATCTCACCAACCAGAAACTGACCAGTCCTGAGATCTCAGCGACCAGAAACTGACCAGTCCTGAGACCTCAGCGACCAGACGCTCCAAGGGCTGGCAGCCGAGTCCTTCTCTCCGATGTGTTTTTGCTTTGAAAGGTGACATTAAACCCAGCCTTCTCCAGACAGCACAGCCTTTTCCACTTGAAGGAGTCGCCTGCGAAGGAGTAGATCAGGGGATCCAGGCAGCTGTTGAGACTGGTCAGTGCCATGGTGACCCGTCGGGCGGAGTAGGTGAACTGGATGAGCCGGCAGCTGGACAGCACTTTGATGCGCCTGAGGGTGTGGACGAGCTGGACGAGGTGATAAGGGACAAAGCAAATGAGGAAGACTCCCAGCACCAGGAGCACCGTGCGGAGGGCTTTCCTCTTCACCGAGTGCACCGCGCGTTTGCCGGCGGTGGGTTCCAGCAGCTTCCTGGCAATGAGCGGGTAGCAGATCATGATAACTACCAACGGAATGAAGAAACCAATGAGCGCGGCCACGATGCTGATCCCGGAAATGCGCCGGCTCCAGGAGCTCGAGGAGAAGTTCTCCAGACAGGCCGTCTTTCCATTGGGGAACTTGTTGGTCAGAGGTCCTCTGACAGTCAAGTAGAGGAGGTTGGCGGCCAGAACGAGCCAGATGAGGCAGCAGGCCAAGACGCGGTAGCGGGGCCTGCGGAGCTGCAGTGATTTGATGGGATGGACCACGGCGATGTACCGATCCACGCAGATGCAGGTGAGGAACAAAGTGCTGCCGTACATGTTAGCAAAGAAGAGGGAGCCGGTGATTTTACACATCAGCTCCCCGAAGATCCAATCATTCTCCAAGGCGTGATAGACCACTTTGAACGGAAGGGTTGCGGCAAAGATGAGGTCTATCATGGCCAAGTTAATCATGAAGACGTCGGTGGGCGAGAAGGCGCCCTTCTTCCTGAAGAGGTACCACAGGGCACAGCAGTTGGACAGCATACCAACGACAAACACAGCACTGTAGACCACGGGGAACATGAGGTACTGGAAGTTGGCACTGACATCGCAGTCACGGGTATTGTTAGTGTCTGTGAGGTTTGTGGAATCGATATTCACTTTAACCCATGGGTATGAACTCCCTCCCGAGGACCAGGACGTCTCTGTAACGGTGAAGCCAGCTTCGGGTGTCAATGCTGTTGGGTCGACCATGTTTCATAGAATCTGTAATTGTAACAAAACATTGCGCCGTGGGTTAGACTTCTGAGGGTTTAATTTGCTAACGCATTTTCTCCGGCCACTTGATTATTGTGTCACTGTTACGCTTATGTTTCATGGGGGAAAGATTCAGTATCACCCCATTTGGGGCGCCATAATCGGCCGTGCGCAAAGTATAGCGCCTGGCACTAATTATCACCTCCGACAGCAAACTTGGCTTTTATCGCCCCTGGAGATGATTGGAGCGCTAAATCAGGCGCTTCACACATCGCAAAAGCCGAGGAGCGAGGCGCTACCTCAGAGCGCTGGCAAAGCAAGGAAGGGCAAATCAAAATAAACCTGCAAAGTGCTGCTCAGTACCCAAAACTCCTCAACACAGCGTTGAATCTCTCCAGAAGTCTCTCTCTCTCTCTCTCTGACTGCGTGGTGCAAAAATGTCACCGACAAAAAAAGGCAGGCAGCGGTCGCCTTTAAATAGCGCTCCCCCAGTCCCTTTCTGACAGCATAACGCTCCCCTCAACCTGTCGTTGCTAGCGGCAGACGGTAAGGCAGGGGGCGCCACTCAATATCCGGTCTGGGGCGCTAATGGGGCGTTGCGCACTCGACTGACGTCACAATCTGCCGGCGCAGGAGATCGTGGCGGAAGTGTTTAGGGCCGCCGCAAAATGTCTAGTTAATTTTGCGAGCGGTGCAAACATCGCCGTGCCTGGGCGCTAGTTGCTTTGCGCCCCAATTGGCGCCCTCTTAAGGTGCTAACGGGAGGCGCAAACAACTGAATTTTTCCCCCATGCTGTTTTTTTAAGTTATTTGTTTTATGAGAACTGTTCCCCGTCTACAGTTGAAAACAGTCCCCTTTAAACACTACCACGGTAAACAAGAATCCTCAGGATGGTAACATCAAAAATGCTGGAAGTGCCCCGCAGATCTGTCGGGAAAGGGGAGAACGCATCGGTTTGAGGCCTGTACCTGTTGTGTATGTAATATGTGTGCTACTTTGAACCTATGGACAGGACTGCACTACTTGTTGGGCGTAGTGATACGCAGTACCACTCCTGGCCATAGGGGTATAAATAGTACTGTGGGTACTGATCCCCCTCAGTTCCCGCCTGTGGGCATGAAGTAAAGACCTATGTATAGTCCCTACCTCCAACCAGTAAAGTCCTGTTTGAGTTATACGTTTAAGTCTTTGTGTTAATTGTTCAATACAATACACATACTTAACAGTACCCTCTGGCAACCGACTGCTACAGAACATTTTGGATCTTGTGCAGAGAGCTTGGTGATGGAGCTGGGTGAATCACAATGGGAGTGGACCGCAAGCAGAGTGGAAGGAATTTGGTGTTAGTAGGAACTCGGTGGAGAGGATGAAGCCGGTTTCTCACGTCCAACTCCAAATGAAGAGTGGAGCCAGCGAACCCGAGAACTCTAGGTTAAGTATCTCGATATAAAATGTTTAGATTGTTTCTGTTTAGTACCACAATGGTTCTTGTTCAAGTTCAGTAAATCATTTTTGTCTTATTTTCTCTCTATTAGGGCAGTGGGTTAGACCGAGAGGTTTAGTTTGCAGTCCAACAAATAGAGGAATGGCAGGGCACCTCAGTCCCGTGGAATGCACATCTTGTGCCTTGTGGGAAATCCAGGTTGCTTCTGGTGTCCTGGACAACCACATGTTCAGGAAGTGTTGACAGCTGGAGGAGCTCGAGCTCCGGGTTTCGGAGCTTGAGCAGTGGCTGTCATCACTGCGGTGCACCCGCGAGGCTGAGAGCTCCACGGGTAGCAGGTTGCAGGAGTTGCTCACCCCGCAGCATAAGAGAGTGCAGGGAGAGATGGAATGGGTGACTGTCAGAGCGCCCTGTGGGCACTGCGCCTCTGGCGATGGGGTCATCCATCGCCGTGCGCAGCGCCCCGCTCGGAAACTTCGGCTGCACCCCCTGAAGTACTGTTGCACATACCGCCGTGATATTCAATGGTAGCGCCCCAGGAAGGAGAGCGAGCGCTCCCAGTAGCGCCCACCTCCTGTTCGGGGCGTTACCACTGAATTTACGGCGCAGGCAGTACGAAGCGGGCGCCACCGAATTTTTTCCCCGCAGGTGATTAACTACCAGCGTTCATTCTCTTACAGTTGCTGACTGACTTGTTGGGGAATGTTGCTGTTTCAGTTCGACTGGGTTTAGCTATAGGTCGAGGTGGCCCCAGTCGTACGTGTGGTTTATCAGGTCTTTCACGGCTGATTCCTGTAATGGAAGGATGGTCAGTGCAGGGAAATCTGCTCCTCAGTCCCAAAACAGTCAGTCAGTCAGCACTTCCGCTTTACAAATTTTGTAAAATCACCAATTGCGCAATAAATCAACCACAAGAGGGAAAGTCCCCCGGAACAGTGAGGCTGAGAGAACCGAATTACATCATTGAGAAACTAAGGGCTGAAGCCGGGCTCATCCAGACGTGCAGCTGCACAGATTTTGCTGGGGGGGGGGTGGTTCCCAGTTGCTTAGACTTGTTCGCGCACGTTTCGGTTTTTTGGGCCCAACAGATTTGCTGGAAATGCGAGCTGACAACGGCGGGGCAAAGGCAACAGGGCTTCTGGGATCTTGTTGAACAACGGGACAAAAAGTGCCCTTAACCAATGGCAATACCGTCCTCAGGACGTCCCAAAGCACTTTACATAGAAACATAGAAGATAGGAGCAAGAGTAGGCCATTCGGCCCCTCGAGCCTGCTCCGCCATTCAATGCGATCATGGCTGATCATCCAAACTCAGTACCCGGTCCCTGCCTTCTCCCCATATCCCTTGATCCCTTTAGCCTTAAGAAATATATCCAACTCCTTCTTGAATATATTTAATGAATTGGCCTCCACTGCCTTCTGTGGTAGAGAATTCCACAGGTTCACCACTCTCTGGGTGAAGAAATTCCTCCTCATCTCTGTCCTAAATGGCTTACCCATTATCCTTAGACTGTGACCCCTGGTTCTGAACTCCCCGGCCATCGGGAACATCCTTCCTGCATCTAGTCTGTCTAGTCCTGTTAGAATTTTATAAGTTTCAATGAGATCCCCTCTCATTCTTCTAAACTCCAGCGAGTATAAGCCCAATCGACCCAATCTCTCCTCATACGTCATTCCTGCCATCCCAGGTTTTAGTCTGGTGAATCCTTGCTGCACTCCCTCCATGGCAAGAACATCCTTCCTCAGATAAGGCGACCAAAACTGCACACAATACTCAAGATGTGGTCTCACCAAGGCCCTGTACAACTGCAGCAAGACATCCTTGTTCCTGTACTCGAACCCTCTCGCTATGAAGGCCAACATACCATTTGCCTTCTTAACCGCATGCTGCACCTGCATGCTTACCTTCAGCGACTGGTGCACAAGGACACCCAGGTCTCGTTGCACTTCCCCTTCTCCCAATCTATTGCCGTTCAGATAATAATCTGCCTTCCTTTACAGCCAATGAAGTACTTTTGAAGTTTCGTCACTGTTGCAATGTAGGAACCGCAGCCACTATTTTGTGCACAGCAAACTCCCACAAACAGCAATGAGTTAATTACCAGGTCATTTATTTTTAGTGATGTTCGACATCTGCCAAACAGAAACAGTTTTACTCACCGGGAATCCTGAGGCTTCAGTCGTGTCTTTTGATGCTGCTGAATTGCTGAGATTGTCTGTGGACCCTCTGAAGTCAGCTCTCTCTGTCTGTCTGTATCTCTCCCGTCTCTCTCTATCTTTGTCTTTCTCTGTCTCTCTTTGACTCTCTATCTGTCTCTCTCCTTCTCTTTCTCTTTCTTTGTCTCCCTCTGTGACTCTCTCTCGATCTTTCTCTCTCCCTCTCTTGTCTTTCTCTGCCTCTGACTCTGTCTCTCTGTCACTCACTATCTCCCTTTCTCTCTCTGTCTCTCCCTTATAGGCGTTGCTGTCATTGAGCTTCCTGTTGAGTAATCTTCCCAATATATTTTAATCATTCACGGGATGTGGGCGTCACTGGCAAGGCCGGCATTTATTGCCCATCCTTAGTTGCCCTTGAGAAGGTGGTGGTGAGCCGCCATCTTGAACCGCTGCAGTCCGTGTGGTGAAGGTGCTCCCACAGCGCTGTTAGGGAGGGAGTTCCAGGAGTTTGACCCAGCGACGATGAAAGAACGGCCGATATATTTCCAAGTCAGGATGGTGTGCGACTGTCGAAGAAGCCTTGCTGAGTTACATAAAAAACTTAAGAAATAGGAGCAGGAGTCGGCCATTTGGCCCCTCGAGCCTGCTCCGCCATTCAATAAGATCATAACTGATCTGATCTTGGCCTCAACTCCACTTCCCTGCCCGCTCCCCATAACCCTTCACTCCCTTATCGTTCAAAAATCTGTCAATCTCCGCTTTAAATACATTCAATGACTCCGCCTCCACTGCTCTCCGGGGTAGAGAAATCCAAAGATTCACCACCCCTCTGAGAGAAGACATTTCTCCTCATCTCCGTTTTAAATGGGCGATCCACTATTCTGGAACTATGCCCCCTCGTTCTCGATCCCCCACGAGGGGAATCATCCTCTCAGCATCTACCCAGTCAAGCCCCCTCAGAATCTTACGCGTTTCAATAAGATCCCCTCTCATTCTTAAAAACTCCAATGAGTATAGGCCCAACCTGCTCAAACTCTCTCTCTGTCTCTCTCTCTCTCTCTCTCTGTGAATGTCTCTCTCTCTCTGTCTCTGTCTCTCTGTGAATGTCTCCCTCAATCTCTCTCTGTCCCTTTATCTCTGTGATTCTCTCTCTCTGTCTCTCTGTGATACTCTCTCTCTCTGTTCTCTGTGAATGTCTCACTCTCTGTCTCACTATGTATGTCTCTCTCTCGCTGTTCTATGTGAATGAATCTCTCTCTGTCTCACTATGCATGTCTCTCTCTCTCTCTCTCTCTGTCTCTATCTGTATGTTTCTCGGTCTCTATGTGATTGTCTCTCTCTCTCTGTTCTCTGTGAATGTTTCTTTTTCTGTCTCTCTTTATGTCTCTCTCTGTCTGTCTCTCTGGGAATGTCTCTCTCTCGCTGTTCCCTGTGATTGTCTCTCTCTCTGTCTCTCTGTGATTGTCTCTGTCTCTCTGTGAATGTCTCTCTCTCTGTCTCTGTGAATGTCTCTCTCTCTGTCTCTCTGTGAATGTCTCTCTCTCTGTCTCTCTGTGAATGTCTCTCTCTCTGTCTCTGTCTCTCTGTGAATGTCTCTCTCTCTGTCTCTCTGTGAATGTCTCTCTCTCTGTCTATCTGTGAATGTCTCTCTCTCTGTCTCTCTGTGAATGTCTCTCTCTCTGTCTCTCTGAGAATGTCTCTTTCTCTGTCTCTCTGTGAATGTCTCTCTCTCTGTCTCTCTGTGAATGTCTCTCTCTCTGTCTCTCTGTGAATGTCTCTCTCTCTGTCTATCTGTGAATGTCTCTCTCTCTGTCTCTCTGTGAATGTCTCTCTCTCTGTCTCTCTGAGAATGTCTCTTTCTCTGTCTCTCTGTGAATGTCTCTCTCTCTCTCTCTGTCACTCTGATTGTCTCTCTCTCTGTGAATGTCTCTCTCTCTGTCTCTCTGTGAATGTCTCTCTCTCTCTCTCTGTGAATGTCTCTCTCTCTGTCTCTCTGTGATTGTCCAATTCCAATTCCAATTCCAATTAAAATGCTTTATTGGCATGAAAGTTTACAGAGAACCATATTGCCAAAGCTTACATAGCAAAAAGGTACAGTTTTCCAACATTCTGTAGGTGTCAATCGATTTGACATTTGTTGGGTACATACAATATTACTTTTAAACAATATTAATTTTAAACAGTCTTTGTACTTCATTTGGTACGTTCAATATTAATTTTAAACAGTCTTAATTTTAAACAGTCCTCAGGTTGTGACATGTTGTTACATATTTGGCCCCAAGGTATGGTCTGTCTCCTTCTCCTAGGACTAATCTCAATTTTGACAGATCATCCAATTCCTTGAAATCTGGGGTTGTTTGGCTTAGCTTGTTGAATAATATGTTTCTTGATGTGTTGAATTTTTCGCATTTTAGGAGGAAATGCATTTCTGTTTCAACCTCGCCAGCCAGACATTGATCGCATATTCTATTCTCTCTAGGCTGCCAGGATTTCTTGTATCTGCCTTTTGCAATTTCCAGTTGGTGGTCGCTTAGTCTGTACCTGGTGAGGGTCTGTCTCTGTTTTGTGTCTCTGATGGTCGTGAGGTAGTCTGCCAGTTTATATTCTCTTTTTAGGGCCCGGTAACATTCTAATCTGCTTTGGCTTTCGGTTATTTTGTTCCAATGTTCCAGGTAGGTTTCTTTGCATTTTTTAATGATTTGGTTCACTCGGATTGGTGTTTGGGCGGCTGTGTTGGTCTGGGGCTGGTCAGGGTCCGGCTGAGTACTTAGTTTCCGTAGCAGCTGACTCAGGGGACTCTTTTCTGGGTTTAGCTCTTGGGTCTGAAAGGCTTTGAAATGAAGGGTGTCTGGGGAGCTAGATTTGAGGTGATTTAGGAAGTTTAGTGCTCGTTTTTGGATGTTTATTATCAGTGGGTATCTGCCTAGTTCGGCTCTGCATGCATTTGTTGGCGTTTTCCTTTGGGTGCGAAGGATGCTTCGGCAGAATTCTGCATGTAGGGCTTCTATTGTATGTTTTTCCCATTTAGTGTAGCTTTGGTGATTTAGCGGGCCCCATACTTCACTACCGTACAGTGCAATGGGCAGGATTATGCTGTCAAATATTTTGAGCCAGATTTTGATTGGGATTTGGATGTTGTAGAATTTTCTTTTTATTGCATATAGGGCTCTTCGGGCTTTTTCTTTTAGTGCATTCACTGCTATGCTGAAGCTCCCTGATGCTGTAATAGTTAGACCAAGGTAGGTGTAGCTCATAGTGTGTCCTATAGTGGTATCACTGAGGGTAAACTGGTATTTGTTTTCCTGACATCTGGGCCTTTTTTGAAAAATCATGATGTTGGTTTTCTTTAGATTTACTGTTAGAGCCCAATTTTGGCAGTATTTGTCGTGTAGGTCTAGTTGTTGCTGTAATCCCTGTTCTGTGGGAGACAGCAGAACCAGGTCGTCCGCATAGAACAGGGACTTCACTTCTCCATCCAGGAGACGGAGACCTGGTGACTCGCTTTGCTCCAGCATGTCTGCTAATTCATTTATGTATATGTTGAACAGGGTCGGGCTCAAATTGCAGCCCTGCCGGACGCCTCTCTCTCTGCGAATGTCTCTCTCTCTCTGCGAATGTCTCTCTCTCTCTGTCTCTGTCTCTCTGTGAATGTCTCCCTCAATCTCTCTCTGTCCCTGTATCTCTGTGATTCTCTCTCTCTGTCTCTCTGTGATACTCTCTCTCTCTGTTCTCTGTGAATGTCTCACTCTCTGTCTCACTATGTATGTTTCTCTCTCGCAGTTCTATGTGAATGAATCTCTCTCTGTCTCACTATGCATGTCTCTCTCTCTCTCTCTGTCTCTATCTGTATGTTTCTCGGTCTCTATGTGATTGTCTCTCTCTCTCTGTTCTCTGTGAATGTTTCTTTTTCTGTCTCTCTTTATGTCTCTCTCTGTCTGTCTCTCTGGGAATGTCTCTCTCTCGCTGTTCCCTGTGATTGTCAGTTCAGTTCAGTTCAGTTCAGTTCAGTTCAAATGCTTTATTGGCATGAAAGTTTACAGAGAACCATATTGCCAAAGCTTACATAGCAAAAAGGTACAGTTTTCCAACATTCTGTAGGTGTCAATCGATTTGACATTTGTTGGGTATATACAATATTACTTTTAAACAATATTAATTTTAAACAGTCTTTCTACTTCATTTGGTACGTTCAATATTAATTTTAAACAGTCTTACTTTTAAACAGTCCTCAGGTTGTGACATGTTGTTACATATTTAGCCCCAAGGTATGGTCTGTCTCCTTCTCCTAGGACTAATCTCAATTTTGACAGATCATCCAATTCCTTGAAATCTGGGGTTGTTTGGCTTAGCTTGTTGAATAATATGTTTCTTGATGTGTTGAATTTTTCGCATTTTAGGAGGAAATGCATTTCTGTTTCAACCTCGCCAGCCAGACATTGATCGCATATTCTATTCTCTCTAGGCTGCCAGGATTTCTTGTATCTGCCTTTTTCAATTTCCAGTTGGTGGTCACTTAGTCTGTACCTGGTGAGGGTCTGTCTCTGTTTTGTGTCTCTGATGGTCGTGAGGTAGTCTGCCAGTTTATATTCTCTTTTTAGGGCCCGGTAACATTCTAATCTGCTTTGGTTTTCGGTTATTTTGTTCCAATGTTCCAGGTAGGTTTCTTTGCATTGTTTAATGATTTGGTTCACTCGGATTGGTGTTTGGACGGCTGTGTTGGTCTGGGGCTGGTCAGGGTCCGGCTGTCTCTCTCTCTGTCTCTCTGTGATTGTCTCTGTCTCTCTGTGAATGTCTCTCTCTCTGTCTCTGTGAATGTCTCTCTCTCTGTCTCTCTGTGAATGTCTCTCTCTCTGTCTCTCTGTGAATGTCTCTCTCTCTGTCTCTGTCTCTCTGTGAATGTCTCTCTCTCTGTCTCTCTGTGAATGACTCTCTCTCTGTCTATCTGTGAATGTCTCTCTCTCTGTCTCTCTGTGAATGTCTCTCTCTCTGTCTCTCTGAGAATGTCTCTTTCTCTGTCTCTCTGTGAATGTCTCTCTCTCTGTCTCTCTGTGAATGTCTCTCTCTCTGTCTCTCTGTGAATGTCTCTCTCTCTGTCTATCTGTGAATGTCTCTCTCTCTGTCTCTCTGTGAATGTCTCTCTCTCTGTCTCTCTGAGAATGTCTCTTTCTCTGTCTCTCTGTGAATGTCTCTCTCTCTCTCTCTGTCACTCTGATTGTCTCTCTCTCTGTGAATGTCTCTCTCTCTGTCTCTCTGTGAATGTCTCTCTCTCTGTCTCTGTGAATGTCTCTCTCTCTGTCTCTCTGTGATTGTCTCTGTCTCTGTCTCTCTGTGACTATCTCTCTCTCTGTTCTCTGTGAATGTCTCCCTCTCTCTGTCTCTCTGTAAATGACTCTTTCTCTCTGTCTCTCTATGAATGTCTCCCTCTCTCTGTCGGTCTGTGTATGTCTGTCTCTCTCTCTCTCATTGTTTGTCTCCCTCTCTGTCTCTCTGTGAATGTCTCTATCTCTCTGTCTCTATCTGTATGTCTCTCTGTCTCGGTCTCTCTGAGATTCTCTCTTTCTCTCTCTCTCTGTTCCCTGGTAATGTCGCCCTCTCTAGAGAGTCTCTCTGTGTATTTTGCCATCTCTGTATCTCTGTGTATGTCTCTGTCTGTTGCTCAGTGTATGTCTCTCTCTCTCCTTGCATGTCTCTCTCTGTGTCTCTGTGAATATCTATTTCTCTTTGTTCTCTGCGAATGTTTCTCTCACTGTGTCTCTGTGAATTTCTCTGTCTGTCTCTCTGAATGCCTCGCACTGTTGATCTGTGAATATATCACTATCTCTGTAAATTACTCTCTCTCTCTCTCTCTGCGCGAATGTCTCTCTCTCTCTCTCTCTCTCTGCGCGAATGTCTCTCTCTCTCTGCGCGAATGTCTCTCTCTCTCTCTCTGCGCGAATGTCTCTCTCTCTGCGCGAATGTCTCTCTCTCTCTCTCTCTGCGAATGTCCAATTCCAATTCCAATTCCAATTGAAATGCTTTATTGGCATGAAAGTTTACAGAGAACCATATTGCCAAAGCTTACATAGCAAAAAGGTACAGTTTTCCAACATTCTGTAGGTGTCAATCGATTTGACATTTGTTGGGTACATACAATATTACTTTTAAACAATATTAATTTTAAACAGTCTTTGTACTTCATTTGGTACGTTCAATATTAATTTTAAACAGTCTTAATTTTAAACAGTCCTCAGGTTGTGACATGTTGTTACATATTTGGCCCCAAGGTATGGTCTGTCTCCTTCTCCTAGGACTAATCTCAATTTTGACAGGTCATCCAATTCCTTGAAATCTGGGGTTGTTTGGCTTAGCTTGTTGAATAATATGTTTCTTGATGTGTTGAATTTTTCGCATTTTAGGAGGAAATGCATTTCTGTTTCAACCTCGCCGGCCAGACATTGATCGCATATTCTATTCTCTCTAGGCTGCCAGGATTTCTTGTATCTGCCTTTTTCAATTTCCAGTTGGTGGTCGCTTAGTCTGTACCTGGTGAGGGTCTGTCTCTGTTTTGTGTCTCTGATGGTCGTGAGGTAGTCTGCCAGTTTATATTCTCTTTTTAGGGCCCGGTAACATTCTAATCTGCTTTGGCTTTCGGTTATTTTGTTCCAATGTTCCAGGTAGGTTTCTTTGCATTGTTTAATGATTTGGTTCACTCGGATTGGTGTTTGGACGGCTGTGTTGGTCTGGGGCTGGTCAGGGTCCGGCTGAGTACTTAGTTTCAGTAGCAGCTGACTTAGGGGACTCTTTTCTGGGTTTAGCTCTTGGGTCTGAAAGGCTTTGAAATGAAGGGTGTCTGGGGAGCTAGATTTGAGGTGATTTAGGAAGTTTAGTGCTCGTTTTTGGATGTTTATTATCAGTGGGTACCTGCCTAGTTCGGCTCTGCATGCATTTGTTGGCGTTTTTCTTTGGGTGCGAAGGATGCTTCGGCAGAATTCTGCATGTAGGGCTTCTATTGTGTGTTTTTCCCATTTAGTGTAGCTTTGGTGATTTAGCGGGCCCCATACTTCACTACCGTACAGTGCAATGGGCAGGATTATGCTGTCAAATATTTTGAGCCAGATTTTGTTTGGGATTTGGATGTTGTAGAAGTTTCTTTTTATTGCATATAGGGCTCTTCGGGCTTTTTCTTTTAGTGCATTCACTGCTATGCTGAAGCTCCCTGATGCTGTAATAGTTAGACCAAGGTAGGTGTAGCTCATAGTGTGTCCTATAGTGGTATCACTGAGGGTAAACTGGTATTTGTTTTCCCGACATCTGGGCCTTTTTTGAAAAATCATGATGTTGGTTTTCTTTAGATTTACTGTTAGAGCCCAATTTTGGCAGTATTTGTCGAGTAGGTCTAGTTGTTGCTGTAATCCCTGTTCTGTGGGAGACAGCAGAACCAGGTCGTCCGCATAGAACAGGGATTTCACTTCTCCATCCAGGAGACGGAGACCTGGTGACCAGAAACAGCCCAGTCCTGAGATCTCAGTGACCAGAAACTGATTAGCCCTGAGATCTCAGTGACCAGAAACAGCCCAGTCCTGAGACCTCAGTAAAGAGAAACAGCCCAGTCCTGAGATCTCAGTGACCAGAAACAGCCTAGTACTGAGATCTCAGTGACCTGAAACTGACCAGTCCTAAGATCTCAGCGAGCAGAAACAGACCAGTCCTGAGATCTAAGTGACCAGAAACTGACCAGCCCTGAGATCTCAGTGACAAGAAACTGACCAGTCCTGGGATCTCAGTGACGAGAAACAGCCCAGTACTGAGATCTCAGTGACCAGAAACAGCCCAGTCCTGAGATCCCAGTGACCAGAAACTGACCAGCCCTGAGATCTCAGTGACAAGAAACTGACCAGTCCTGGGATCTCAGTGATGAGAAACAGCCCAGTACTGAGATCTCAGTGACCAGAAACAGCCCAGTCCTGAGATCTCAGTGACCAGAAACAGCCCAGTCCTGAGATCTCAGTGACAAGAAACTGACCAGTCCCAAGATCAGAGTGACCAGAAACTGACCAGTCCTGAGCTCTCAGTGACGAGAAACAGCTGAGCCCGGAGATCTCAGTGACCAGAAATTTACCAGTCCTGAGATCTCAGTGACCAGAAACAGCCAAGTCTTGGGATCCCAGTGACCAGAAACAGCCCAGTCCTGAGATCTCAGTGACCAGAAACAGCCCAGTCCTGACAGCTAAGTGACCAGAAACAGACCAGTCCTGAGATCTCAGCGAGCAGAAACAGACCAGTCCTGAGATCTCAGCGAGCAGAAACAGACCAGTCCTGAGATCTCAGCGAGCAGAATCTGACCAGTCCTGGGATCTCAGTGACCAGAAACAGCCCAGTCCTGAGATCTCAGTGACCAGAAACTGATTAGCCCTGAGATCTCAGTGACCAGAAACAGCCCAGTCCTGAGACCTCAGTAAAGAGAAACAGCCCAGTCCTGAGATCTCAGTGACCAGAAACAGCCTAGTACTGAGATCTCAGTGACCTGAAACTGACCAGTCCTAAGATCTCAGCGAGCAGAAACAGACCAGTCCTGAGATCTAAGTGACCAGAAAGAGCCCAGTACTGAGATCTCAGCGAGCAGAAACAGACCAGTCCTGAGATCTCAATGACCAGAAACTGACCAGTCCTGTGATCTTAGTGACCAGAAACTGACCAGCCCCGAGATCTCAGCAACCAGAAACTGACCAGTCCTGCGATCTCAGCAAGCAGAAACTGACCAGTCATGAGATCTCAGCGAGCAGAAACAGACCAGTCCTGAGATCTCAGCGAGCAGAAACTGACCAGTCCTCAGATCTCAGTGACCAGAAACAGCCCAGTCCTGTGATCTCAGTGACCTGAAACAGCCCAGTACTGACATCTCAGTGACCAGAAACAGCCTAGTACTGAGATCTCAGTGACCTGAAACTGACCAGTCCTAAGATCTCAGCGAGCAGAAACAGACCAGTCCTGAGATCTAAGTGACCAGAAACTGACCAGCCCTGAGAGCTCAGTGACAAGAAACTGACCAGTCCTGGGATCTCAGTGACCAGAAAGAGCCCAGTACTGAGATCTCAGCGAGCAGAAACAGACCAGTCCTGAGATCTCAATGACCAGAAACTGACCAGTCCTGTGATCTTAGTGACCAGAAACTGACCAGCCCCGAGATCTCAGCAACCAGAAACTGACCAGTCCTGCGATCTCAGCAAGCAGAAACTGACCAGTCATGAGATCTCAGCGAGCAGAAACAGACCAGTCCTGAGATCTCAGCGAGCAGAAACTGACCAGTCCTCAGATCTCAGTGACCAGAAACAGCCCAGTCCTGTGATCTCAGTGACCTGAAACAGCCCAGTACTGACATCTCAGTGACCAGAAACTGACCAGTCCTGGGATCTCTGTGACCAGAAACAGCCCAGTACCGAGATCTCAGTGGCCAGAAACAGCCCAGTCCTGAGATCTCAGTGACCAGAAACAGCCCAGTCCTGGGATCTCAGCGAGCAGAAATAGTCCAGTCCTGAGATCTCAGCGAGCAGAAACAGACCAGTCCTGAGATCTCAATGACCAGAAACTGTCCAGTCCTGAGAGCTAAGTGACCAGAAACAGACCAGATCTGAGATCTCAATGACCAGAAACAGCCCAGTCTTGGGATCTCAGTGACCAGAAAAAGCCCAGTCCTGAGATCTCAGTGAGCAAAAACTGACCAGTCCTGGGATCTCAGTGACCAGAAATAGCCCAGTCCTGTGATCTCATTGACCAGAAACAGCCCAATCCTGATATCTCAGTGACCAGAAACAGGCCAGTCCTGGGATCTCAGCGAGCAGAAAGAGACCAGTCCTGAGATCTCAGCAAGCAGAAATAGCCCAGTCATGTGATCTCAGTGACCAGAAACTGCCCAGTCCTGAGATGTCAGTGACCAGAAACTGACCAGTCCTGAGATCAGAATGACCAGAAACTGACCAGTCCTAAGATCTCAGCGAGCAAAAACAGACCAGTCCTGAGATCTCAGTGACCAGAAACTGACCAGCATTGAGATATCAATGACCAGAAACAGCCCAATCCAGAGAGCTAAGTGACCCAAAACAGGCCAGATCTGAGATCTCAATGACCAGAAACTGACCAGTCCTGGGATCTCAGCGAGCAGAAATAGCCCAGTCCTGAGATCTCAGTGACCAGCAACTGTCCAGTCCTGGGATCTCAGTGACCAGAAACAGCCCAGTACTGAGATCTCAGTGAGCAGAAACAGCCCAATCCTCATATCTCAGTGACCAGAAACTGACCAGTCCTGAGATCTCAGCGAGCAAAAACTGACCAGTCCTGGGATCTGTGACCAGAAATAGCCCAGTCCTGTGATCTCAGTGACCAGAAACAGCCCAATCCTCATATCTCAGTGACCAGAAACTGACCAGCCCTGAGATCTCAGTGACCAGAAATAGCCCAGTCCTGTGATCTCAGTGACCAGAAACAGCCCAATCCTCATATCTCAGTGACCAGAAACAGACCAGTCCTGGGATCTCAGCGAGCAGAAAGAGACCAGTCCTGAGATCTCAGCGAGCAGAAACTGACCAGTCCTGTGATCTCAGTGACCAGAAACAGCCCAGTCCTGAGATCTCAGTGACCAGAAACGGCCCAGTCCTGTGATCTCATTGACCAGAAACAGCCCAATCCTGATATCTCAGTGACCAGAAACAGGCCAGTCCTGGGATCTCAGCGAGCAGAAAGAGACCAGTCCTGAGATCTCAGCAAGCAGAAATAGCCCAGTCATGTGATCTCAGTGACCAGAAACTGCCCAGTCCTGAGATGTCAGTCACCAGAAACTGACCAGTCCTGAGGTCAGAATGACCAGAAACTGACCAGTCCTAAGATCTCAGCGAGCAGAAACAGACCAGTCCTGAGATCTCAGTGATCAGAAACTGACCAGCACTGAGATATCAATGACCAGAAACAGCCCAATCCAGAGAGTTAAGTGACCCGAAACAGGCCAGATCTGAGATCTCAATGACCAGAAACTGACCAGTCCTGGGATCTCAGCGAGCAGAAATAGCCCAGTCCTGAGATCTCAGTGACCAGCAACTGTCCAGTCCTGGGATCTCAGTGACCAGAAACAGCCCAGTACTGAGATCTCAGTGAGCAGAAACAGACCAGTCCTGAGATCTCAATGACCAGAAACTGACCAGTCCTGAGATCTCAGCGAGCAGAAACAGACCAGTCCTGAGATCTCAGCGAGCAGAAACAGACCAGTCCTGAGATCTCAGCGAGCAGAATCTGACCAGTCCTGGGATCTCAGTGACCAGAAACAGCCCAGTCCTGAGATCTCAGTGACCAGAAACTGATTAGCCCTGAGATCTCAGTGACCAGAAACAGCCCAGTCCTGAGACCTCAGTAAAGTGAAACAGCCCAGTCCTGAGATCTCAGTGACCAGAAACAGCCTAGTACTGTGATCTCAGTGACCTGAAACTGACCAGTCCTAAGATCTCAGCGAGCAGAAACAGACCAGTCCTGAGATCTAAGTGACCAGAAACTGACCAGCCCTGAGAGCTCAGTGACAAGAAACTGACCAGTCCTGGGATCTCAGTGACCAGAAAGAGCCCAGTACTGAGATCTCAGCGAGCAGAAACAGACCAGTCCTGAGATCTCAATGACCAGAAACTGACCAGTCCTGTGATCTTAGTGACCAGAAACTGACCAGCCCCGAGATCTCAGCAACCAGAAACTGACCAGTCCTGCGATCTCAGCAAGCAGAAACTGACCAGTCATGAGATCTCAGCGAGCAGAAACAGACCAGTCCTGAGATCTCAGCGAGCAGAAACTGACCAGTCCTCAGATCTCAGTGACCAGAAACAGCCCAGTCCTGTGATCTCAGTGACCTGAAACAGCCCAGTACTGACATCTCAGTGACCAGAAACAGCCTAGTACTGAGATCTCAGTGACCTGAAACTGACCAGTCCTAAGATCTCAGCGAGCAGAAACAGACCAGTCCTGAGATCTAAGTGACCAGAAACTGACCAGCCCTGAGAGCTCAGTGACAAGAAACTGACCAGTCCTGGGATCTCAGTGACCAGAAAGAGCCCAGTACTGAGATCTCAGCGAGCAGAAACAGACCAGTCCTGAGATCTCAATGACCAGAAACTGACCAGTCCTGTGATCTTAGTGACCAGAAACTGACCAGCCCCGAGATCTCAGCAACCAGAAACTGACCAGTCCTGCGATCTCAGCAAGCAGAAACTGACCAGTCATGAGATCTCAGTGAGCAGAAACAGACCAGTCCTGAGATCTCAGCGAGCAGAAACTGACCAGTCCTCAGATCTCAGTGACCAGAAACAGCCCAGTCCTGTGATCTCACTGACCTGAAACAGCCCAGTACTGACATCTCAGTGACCAGAAACTGACCAGTCCTGGGATCTCTGTGACCAGAAACAGCCCAGTACCGAGATCTCAGTGGCCAGAAACAGCCCAGTCCTGAGATCTCAGTGACCAGAAACAGCCCAGTCCTGGGATCTCAGCGAGCAGAAATAGTCCAGTCCTGAGATCTCAGCGAGCAGAAACAGACCAGTCCTGAGATCTCAATGACCAGAAACTGTCCAGTCCTGAGAGCTAAGTGACCAGAAACAGACCAGATCTGAGATCTCAATGACCAGAAACAGCCCAGTCTTGGGATCTCAGTGACCAGAAAAAGCCCAGTCCTGAGATCTCAGTGAGCAAAAACTGACCAGTCCTGGGATCTCAGTGACCAGAAATAGCCCAGTCCTGTGATCTCATTGACCAGAAACAGCCCAATCCTGATATCTCAGTGACCAGAAACAGGCCAGTCCTGGGATCTCAGCGAGCAGAAAGAGACCAGTCCTGAGATCTCAGCAAGCAGAAATAGCCCAGTCATGTGATCTCAGTGACCAGAAACTGCCCAGTCCTGAGATGTCAGTGACCAGAAACTGACCAGTCCTGAGATCAGAATGACCAGAAACTGACCAGTCCTAAGATCTCAGCGAGCAAAAACAGACCAGTCCTGAGATCTCAGTGACCAGAAACTGACCAGCATTGAGATATCAATGACCAGAAACAGCCCAATCCAGAGAGCTAAGTGACCCAAAACAGGCCAGATCTGAGATCTCAATGACCAGAAACTGACCAGTCCTGGGATCTCAGCGAGCAGAAATAGCCCAGTCCTGAGATCTCAGTGACCAGCAACTGTCCAGTCCTGGGATCTCAGTGACCAGAAACAGCCCAGTACTGAGATCTCAGTGAGCAGAAACAGCCCAATCCTCATATCTCAGTGACCAGAAACTGACCAGTCCTGAGATCTCAGCGAGCAAAAACTGACCAGTCCTGGGATCTGTGACCAGAAATAGCCCAGTCCTGTGATCTCAGTGACCAGAAACAGCCCAATCCTCATATCTCAGTGACCAGAAACTGACCAGCCCTGAGATCTCAGTGACCAGAAATAGCCCAGTCCTGTGATCTCAGTGACCAGAAACAGCCCAATCCTCATATCTCAGTGACCAGAAACAGACCAGTCCTGGGATCTCAGCGAGCAGAAAGAGACCAGTCCTGAGATCTCAGCGAGCAGAAACTGACCAGTCCTGTGATCTCAGTGACCAGAAACAGCCCAGTCCTGAGATCTCAGTGACCAGAAACGGCCCAGTCCTGTGATCTCATTGACCAGAAACAGCCCAATCCTGATATCTCAGTGACCAGAAACAGGCCAGTCCTGGGATCTCAGCGAGCAGAAAGAGACCAGTCCTGAGATCTCAGCAAGCAGAAATAGCCCAGTCATGTGATCTCAGTGACCAGAAACTGCCCAGTCCTGAGATGTCAGTCACCAGAAACTGACCAGTCCTGAGGTCAGAATGACCAGAAACTGACCAGTCCTAAGATCTCAGCGAGCAAAAACAGACCAGTCCTGAGATCTCAGTGATCAGAAACTGACCAGCACTGAGATATCAATGACCAGCAACAGCCCAATCCAGAGAGTTAAGTGACCCGAAACAGACCAGATCTGAGATCTCAATGACCAGAAACTGACCAGTCCTGGGATCTCAGCGAGCAGAAATAGCCCAGTCCTGAGATCTCAGTGACCAGCAACTGTCCAGTCCTGGGATCTCAGTGACCAGAAACAGCCCAGTACTGAGATCTCAGTGAGCAGAAACAGACCAGTCCTGAGATCTCAATGACCAGAAACTGACCAGTCCTGAGATCTCAGTGACCAGAAACTGACCAGTCCTGGGATCTCAGTGACTAGAAAAAGCCCAGTACTGAGATCTCAGTGACCAGAAACTGACCAGTCCTGAGATTTCAGTGACCAGAAACTGACCAGTCCTGGGATCTCAGTGACTAGAAACAGCCCAGTACTGAGATCTCAGTGACCAGAAACTGACCAGTCCTGGGATCTCTGTGACCAGAAACAGCCCAGTACCGAGATCTCAGTGACCAGAAACGGCCCAGTCCTGAGATCTCAGTGACCAGATCCAGCCCAGTCCTGAGAGCTAAGTGACCAGAAACAGACCAGTCCTGAGATCTCAATGACCAGAAACTGACCAGTCCTGGGATCTCAGCGAGCAGAAATAGCCCAGTCCTGAGATGTCAGTGACCAGAAACTGACCAGCACTGAGATATCGATGACCAGAAACAGCCCAATCCTGAGAGCTAACTGACCCGAAACAGACCAGATCTGAGATCTCAATGACCAGAAACTGACAAGTCCTGGGATCTCAGCGAGCAGAAATAGCCCAGTCCTGAGATCTCAGCGAGCAGAAACAGACCAGTCCTGAGATCTCAATGACCAGAAACTGACCAGTTCTGAGATCTCAGTGACCAGAAACTAACCAGTCCTGAGATCTCAGTGAACAGAAACTAACCAGTCCTGAGATCTCAGTGACCAGAAACTGACCAGTCCTGAGATCTCAGCGAGCAAAAACTGACCAGTCCTGAGATCTCAGTGACCAGAAACTGACCAGTCCTGAGATCTCAGCGAGCAAAAACTGACCAGTCCTGGGATCTGTGACCAGAAATAGCCCAGTCCTGTGATCTCAGTGACCAGAAACAGCCCAATCCTCATATCTCAGTGACCAGAAACTGACCAGCCCTGAGATCTCAGTGACCAGAAATAGCCCAGTCCTGTGATCTCAGTGACCAGAAACAGCCCAATCCCCATATCTCAGTGACCAGAAACAGACCCGTCCTGGGATCTCAGCGAGCAGAAAGAGACCAGTCCTGAGATCTCAGTGAGCAGAAACTGACCAGTCCTGTGATCTCAGTGACCAGAAACAGCCCAGTCCTGAGATCTCAGTGACCAGAAACTGACCAGTCCTGAGATCTCAGTGACCAGAAACAGCCCAGTCCTGAGATCTCAGTGAGCAGAAACTGACCAGTCCTGTGATCTCAGTGACCAGATACAGCCCAGTCCTGAGACCTCAGTAACAAGAAGCAGCCCAGTCCTGAGATCTCAGTGACCAGAAACTGACCAATCCTGGTATCCAGTGACCAGAAACAGCCCAGTACTGAGATCTCAGTGACCAGAAACTGACAGTCCTGGGATCTCAGTGACCAGAAACAGCCCAGTATTGAGATCTCAGTGACCTGAAACTGACCAGTCCTGGGATCTCAGCAAGCAGAAACTGAGCAGTCCTGGGATCTCAGCGAGCAGAAACTGACCAGTCCTGAGATCTCAGTGAGCAAAAACTGACCAGTCCTGGGATCTCAGTGACCAGAAATAGCCCAGTCCTGTGATCTCAGTGACCAGAAATAGCCCAGTCCTGAGATCCCAGTGACCAGAAACTGCCCAGCCTTGGCATCTCAGTGACCAGAAACAGCCCAGTCCTGAGATCTCAGTGACCAGAAACAGACCAGTCCTGAGATCTCAATGACCAGAAGCTGACCAGCCCAGAGATCTCAGTGACCAGAAACAGCCCAGTCCTGAGATCTCAGCGAGAAGAAACAGACCAGTCCTGAGAGCTCAATGACCAGAAACTGACCAGTCCTGTGATCTCTGTGACCAGAAACTGACCAGTCCTGAGATCCCAGTGACCAGAAATTGACCAGTCATGAGATCTCAGTGACCAGAAACAGTCCAGTCCTGAGATCCCAGTGACCAGAAACTGCCCAGCCCTGAGATCTCAGTGACCAGAAACAGCCCAGTCTTGGGATCTCAGTGACCAGAAACTGCCCAGCCCTGAGATCTCAGTGACCAGAAACAGCCCAGTCCTGAGATCCCAGTGACCAGAAACTGACCAGTCCTGAGATCTCAGTGACCAGAAACAGCCCAGTCCTGAGATCTCAGTGACCAGAAACTGAGCAGTCCTGAGATCTCAGTGACCAGAAACAGCCCAGTCTTGGGATCTCAGTGACCAGAAACCGACCAGTCCTGAGATCTCAGTGACAGAAACTGACCAGTCCTGAGATCTCAGTGACCAGAAACAGACCAGTCCTGAGATCTCAGTGACCAGAAATTGACAAGTCCTGAGGTCTCAGCGGCCAGAAACAGTCCAGTCCTGAGATCTCAGTGATGTAAGGGGTGGCATGTGGGTTGTTTGTTAGCTTCACCTCTGACTCCTTTGATCGGTTCGAATCGCTCCCACTCCCTTGTTGTTCTAGACTTTGGACTTATTTGGGGGTTGTAATAAACTTGCAACAGACACCTGGGTTAGTCAAAAGAATTCAGATCTTTATTTTGAGACAGGAAAATATACAATACAATAAAACTTATACTCTAAAAGGGTGGGGAACACACGGAATAAGCGAGGGAGAATTACAATGTACAAAATCCCTTACCCTCCTAACCCCACTACACTAGCTAGGCTGGAATCCAGTGGACCAGGAAATGCTCACCAAAACGACTTTGACAGTTGTAGAGGTTCACGATTTTGGGGTTCTCCTTAGTTGTGGCGGTTGGGGCCTGCCGTACCTCGGACATGGTAGAAGACTGCACCTGCGTTGGGTCTTCAGTTTGGGTTTGTCCGCAGATGCAGTTAGTCGCGCTGTTGGATGTATCAGGTGAGTATCCGATTTTCTTTGGTTAGGGCTAGTGTTAGGGTCTTTTGTGTCCAAATCTTACCCAGGGGTAAGTTAGACTAGCCTGTAGAGTGGAAACAAGTCTTTGGTTCGTGAGTTTTTCAGCGGTTGGGTTCTTGTTGGTCGCGATGGCCCAATATTACCTGGTTGGTGGCAATATTGGTGGTTGTTGGTTTCTGTAGGCCTTTGGTTGCCACGATCTCTGTTTCTTCTTTCTTCCTTCAAGTCACCGATGATGATCTCTCTCTTGAGCTGTTTGGCTGATCTTGAACTTCTGTCTTCTGAGCTGACCTTCTGACGAGCTGGCTGCCTGACTATCGAACTGAAAAGGCAGGCCTCAATTATACTAATTTGGGACCTGGCTTATCTGACCGCCAAATCTCGGGTTTCTTTGTTAAATTTGGCGGGCTCGTTATTTTTAATGTGTTTTACAACTTTAACGAGCTTTGGGGATTGCCCATCCAAACTTAACGAGTTTAGGGGATGGCTCATCTAAACTTAATCGGCCTTTAACTGGTTTGGGGATTGCCTTGAAACCAGTTTAAAAATGCAAAACGTTTGTCAATCTCTTTTAATTGGTTTTGGACTGTGGTTTGTTTGCTGTATCCTGTCGGGCTAATGTTCCTTCCTTTGTGTTGCTGGGGACATGTCCTGTTTATTCCAGTACCTGGCTCTGCAAATTCTCAGCGGGAAACAGGTTTCATTGTCCTTATGTAAAACTAGGGTGTCCCAGGACATTCCTAGACAGTCCAATATCCAAACTCAGGGGCCTACCCCACCTCCCCTTTGTCCCAGCCTTTTGCAAGCCCGAACATGTCCTTTTAAACCAGCCAAATCTTCCTGGGATTTTTATTTTAAATTCCTTTGGCCCAATAGCTCCTTAAAACAGTCCAAAATCTCTTCCTTAATTTAACTCTTTTGAAATTCTTCTGTTTGGCCCAACCACATTTTTATCCCTTTTTACAGATTGCTTCTGTAATGTTCCAAAATCATTTAAAAATAATGCTTTCCTTCTGTTTTGGGGATGTGCAGAAATTTTCAAACCTTAGTGACCAGAAACTGACCAGTCCTGAGATCTCACCAACCAGAAACTGACCAGTCCTGAGATCTCAGCGACCAGAAACTGACCAGTCCTGAGACCTCAGCGACCAGACGCTCCAAGGGCTGGCAGCCGAGTCCTTCTCTCCGATGTGTTTTTGCTTTGAAAGGTGACATTAAACCCAGCCTTCTCCAGACAGCACAGCCTTTTCCACTTGAAGGAGTCGCCTGCGAAGGAGTAGATCAGGGGATCCAGGCAGCTGTTGAGACTGGTCAGTGCCATGGTGACCCGTCGGGCGGAGTAGGTGAACTGGATGAGCCGGCAGCTGGACAGCACTTTGATGCGCCTGAGGGTGTGGACGAGCTGGACGAGGTGATAAGGGACAAAGCAAATGAGGAAGACTCCCAGCACCAGGAGCACCGTGCGGAGGGCTTTCCTCTTCACCGAGTGCACCGCGCGTTTGCCGGCGGTGGGTTCCAGCAGCTTCCTGGCAATGAGCGGGTAGCAGATCATGATAACTACCAACGGAATGAAGAAACCAATGAGCGCGGCCACGATGCTGATCCCGGAAATGCGCCGGCTCCAGGAGCTCGAGGAGAAGTTCTCCAGACAGGCCGTCTTTCCATTGGGGAACTTGTTGGTCAGAGGTCCTCTGACAGTCAAGTAGAGGAGGTTGGCGGCCAGAACGAGCCAGATGAGGCAGCAGGCCAAGACGCGGTAGCGGGGCCTGCGGAGCTGCAGTGATTTGATGGGATGGACCACGGCGATGTACCGATCCACGCAGATGCAGGTGAGGAACAAAGTGCTGCCGTACATGTTAGCAAAGAAGAGGGAGCCGGTGATTTTACACATCAGCTCCCCGAAGATCCAATCATTCTCCAAGGCGTGATAGACCACTTTGAACGGAAGGGTTGCGGCAAAGATGAGGTCTATCATGGCCAAGTTAATCATGAAGACGTCGGTGGGCGAGAAGGCACCCTTCTTCCTGAAGAGGTACCACAGGGCACAGCAGTTGGACAGCATACCAACGACAAACACAGCACTGTAGACCACGGGGAACATGAGGTACTGGAAGTTGGCACTGACATCGCAGTCACGGGTATTGTTAGTGTCTGTGAGGTTTGTGGAATCGATATTCACTTTAACCCATGGGTATGAACTCCCTCCCGAGGACCAGGACGTCTCTGTAACGGTGAAGCCAGCTTCGGGTGTCAATGCTGTTGGGTCGACCATGTTTCATAGAATCTGTAATTGTAACAAAACATTGCGCCGTGGGTTAGACTTCTGAGGGTTTAATTTGCTAACGCATTTTCTCCGGCCACTTGATTATTGTGTCACTGTTACGCTTATGTTTCATGGGGGAAAGATTCAGTATCACCCCATTTGGGGCGCCATAATCGGCCGTGCGCAAAGTATAGCGCCTGGCACTAATTATCACCTCCGACAGCAAACTTGGCTTTTATCGCCCCTGGAGATGATTGGAGCGCTAAATCAGGCGCTTCACACATCGCAAAAGCCGAGGAGCGAGGCGCTACCTCAGAGCGCTGGCAAAGCAAGGAAGGGCAAATCAAAATAAACCTGCAAAGTGCTGCTCAGTACCCAAAACTCCTTCACACAGCGTTGAATCTCTCCAGAAGTCTCTCTCTCTCTCTCTCTCTGACTGCGTGGTGCAAAAATGTCACCGACAAAAAAAGGCAGGCAGCGGTCGCCTTTAAATAGCGCTCCCCCAATCCCTTTCTGACAGCATAACGCTCCCCTCAACCTGTCGTTGCTAGCGGCAGACGGTAAGGCAGGGGGCGCCACTCAATATCCGGTCTGGGGCGCTAATGGGGCGTTGCGCACTCGACTGACGTCACAATCTGCCGGCGCAGGAGATCGTGGCGGAAGTGTTTAGGGCCGCCGCAAAATGTCTAGTTAATTTTGCGAGCGGTGCAAACATCGCCGTGCCTGGGCGCTAGTTGCTTTGCGCCCCAATTGGCGCCCTCTTAAGGTGCTAACGGGAGGCGCAAACAGCTGAATTTTTCCCCCATGCTGTTTTTTTAAGTTATTTGTTTTATGAGAACTGTTCCCCGTCTACAGTTGAAAACAGTCCCCTTTAAACACTACCACGGTAAACAAGAATCCTCAGGATGGTAACATCAAAAATGCTGGAAGTGCCCCGCAGATCTGTCGGGAAAGGGGAGAACGCATCGGTTTGAGGCCTGTACCTGTTGTGTATGTAATATGTGTGCTACTTTGAACCTATGGACAGGACTGCACTACTTGTTGGGCGTAGTGATACGCAGTACCACTCCTGGCCATAGGGGTATAAATAGTACTGTGGGTACTGATCCCCCTCAGTTCCCGCCTGTGGGCATGAAGTAAAGACCTATGTATAGTCCCTACCTCCAACCAGTAAAGTCCTGTTTGAGTTATACGTTTAAGTCTTTGTGTTAATTGTTCAATACAATACACATACTTAACAGTACCCTCTGGCAACCGACTGCTACAGAACATTTTGGATCTTGTGCAGAGAGCTTGGTGATGGAGCTGGGTGAATCACAATGGGAGTGGACCGCAAGCAGAGTGGAAGGAATTTGGTGTTAGTAGGAACTCGGTGGAGAGGATGAAGCCGGTTTCTCACGTCCAACTCCAAATGAAGAGTGGAGCCAGCGAACCCGAGAACTCTAGGTTAAGTATCTCGATATAAAATGTTTAGATTGTTTCTGTTTAGTACCACAATGGTTCTTGTTCAAGTTCAGTAAATCATTTTTGTCTTATTTTCTCTCTATTAGGGCAGTGGGTTAGACCGAGAGGTTTAGTTTGCAGTCCAACAAATAGAGGAATGGCAGGGCACCTCAGTCCCGTGGAATGCACATCTTGTGCCTTGTGGGAAATCCAGGTTGCTTCTGGTGTCCTGGACAACCACATGTTCAGGAAGTGTTGACAGCTGGAGGAGCTCGAGCTCCGGGTTTCGGAGCTTGAGCAGTGGCTGTCATCACTGCGGTGCACCCGCGAGGCTGAGAGCTCCACGGGTAGCAGGTTGCAGGAGTTGCTCACCCCGCAGCATAAGAGAGTGCAGGGAGAGATGGAATGGGTGACTGTCAGAGCGCCCTGTGGGCACTGCGCCTCTGGCGATGGGGTCATCCATCGCCGTGCGCAGCGCCCCGCTCGGAAACTTCGGCTGCACCCCCTGAAGTACTGTTCCACATACCGCCGTGATATTCAATGGTAGCGCCCCAGGAAGGAGAGCGAGCGCTCCCAGTAGCGCCCACCTCCTGTTCGGGGCGTTACCACTGAATTTACGGCGCAGGCAGTACGAAGCGGGCGCCACCGAATTTTTTCCCCGCAGGTGATTAACTACCAGCGTTCATTCTCTTACAGTTGCTGACTGACTTGTTGGGGAATGTTGCTGTTTCAGTTCGACTGGGTTCAGCTATAGGTCGAGGTGGCCCCAGTCGTACGTGTGGTTTATCAGGTCTTTCACGGCTGATTCCTGTAATGGAAGGATGGTCAGTGCAGGGAAATCTGCTCCTCAGTCCCAAAACAGTCAGTCAGTCAGCACTTCCGCTTTACAAATGTTGTAAAATCACCAATTGCGCAATAAATGAACCACAAGAGGGAAAGTCCCCCGGAACAGTGAGGCTGAGAGAACCGAATTACATCATTGAGAAACTAAGGGCTGAAGCCGGGCTCATCCAGACGTGCAGCTGCACAGATTTTGCTGGGGGGGGTGGTTCCCAGTTGCTTAGACTTGTTCGCGCACGTTTCGGTTTTTTGGGCCCAACAGATTTGCTGGAAATGCGAGCTGATAACGGCGGGGCAAAGGCAACAGGGCTTCTGGGATCTTGTTGAACAACGGGACAAAAAGTGCCCTCAACCAATGGCAATACCGTCCTCAGGACGTCCCAAAGCACTTTACATAGAAACATAGAAGATAGGAGCAGGAGTAGGCCATTCGGCCCCTCGAGCCTGCTCCGCCATTCAATGCGATCATGGCTGATCATCCAAACTCAGTACCCTGTCCCTGCCTTCTCCCCATATCCCTTGATCCCTTTAGCCTTAAGAAATATATCCAACTCCTTCTTGAATATATTTAATGAATTGGCCTCCACTGCCTTCTGTGGTAGAGAATTCCACAGGTTCACCACTCTCTGGGTGAAGAAATTCCTCCTCATCTCTGTCCTAAATGGCTTACCCATTATCCTTAGACTGTGACCCCTGGTTCTGAACTCCCCGGCCATCAGGAACATCCTTCCTGCATCTAGTCTGTCTAGTCCTGTTAGAATTTTATAAGTTTCAATGAGATCCCCTCTCATTCTTCTAAACTCCAGCGAGTATAAGCCCAATCGACCCAATCTCTCCTCATACGTCATTCCTGCCATCCCAGGTATTAGTCTGGTGAATCTTTGCTGCACTCCCTCCATGGCAAGAACATCCTTCCTCAGATAAGGCGACCAAAACTGCACACAATACTCAAGATATGGTCTCACCAAGGCCCTGTACAACTGCAGCAAGACATCCTTGTTCCTGTACTCGAACCCTCTCGCTATGAAGGCCAACATACCATTTGCCTTCTTAACCGCATGCTGCACCTGTATGCTTACCTTCAGCGACTGGTGCACAAGGACACCCAGGTCTCGTTGCACTTCCCCTTCTCCCAATCTATTGCAGTTCAGATAATAATCTGCCTTCCTTTACAGCCAATGAAGTACTTTTGAAGTTTCGTCACTGTTGCAATGTAGGAACCGCAGCCACTATTTTGTGCACAGCAAACTCCCACAAACAGCAATGAGTTAATTACCAGGTCATTTATTTTTAGTGATGTTCGACATCTGCCAAACAGAAACAGTTTTACTCACCGGGAATCCTGAGGCTTCAGTCGTGTCTTTTGATGCCGCTGAATTGCTGAGATTGTCTGTGGACCCTCTGAAGTCAGCTCTCTCTGTCTGTCTGTATCTCTCCCGTCTCTCTCTATCTTTGTCTTTCTCTGTCTCTCTTTGACTCTCTATCTGTCTCTCTCCTTCTCTTTCTCTTTCTTTGTCTCCCTCTGTGACTCTCTCTTGATCTTTCTCTCTCCCTCTCTTGTCTTTCTCTGCCTCTGACTCTGTCTCTCTGTCACTCACTATCTCCCTTTCTCTCTCTGTCTCTCCCTTATAGGCGTTGCTGTCATTGAGCTTCCTGTTGAGTAATCTTCCCAATATATTTTAATCATTCACGGGATGTGGGCGTCACTGGCAAGGCCGGCATTTATTGCCCATCCTTAGTTGCCCTTGAGAAGGTGGTGGTGAGCCGCCATCTTGAACCGCTGCAGTCCGTGTGGTGAAGGTGCTCCCACAGCGCTGTTAGGGAGGGAGTTCCAGGAGTTTGACCCAGCGACGATGAAAGAACGGCCGATATGTTTCCAAGTCAGGATGGTGTGCGACTGTCGAAGAAGCCTTGCTGAGTTACATAAAAAACTTAAGAAATAGGAGCAGGAGTCGGCCATTTGGCCCCTCGAGCCTGCTCCGCCATTCAATAAGATCATAACTGATCTGATCTTGGCCTCAACTCCACTTCCCTGCCCGCTCCCCATAACCCTTCACTCCCTTATCGTTCAAAAATCTGTCAATCTCCGCTTTAAATACATTCAATGACTCCGCCTCCACTGCTCTCCGGGGTAGAGAAATCCAAAGGTTCACCACCCCTCTGAGAGAAGACATTTCTCCTCATCTCCGTTTTAAATGGGCGATCCACTATTCTGGAACTATGCCCCCTCGTTCTAGATCCCCCACGAGGGGAATCATCCTCTCAGCATCTACCCAGTCAAGCCCCCTCAGAATCTTACGCGTTTCAATAAGATCCCCTCTCATTCTTAAAAACTCCAATGAGTAAAGGCCCAACCTGCTCAAACTCTCTCTCTGTCTCTCTCTCTCTCTCTCTGTGAATGTCTCTCTCTCTCTGTCTCTGTCTCTCTGTGAATGTCTCCCTCAATCTCTCTCTGTCCCTGTATCTCTGTGATTCTCTCTCTCTGTCTCTCTGTGATACTCTGTCTCTCTCTCTGTTCTCTGTGAATGCCTCACTCTCTGTCTCACTATGTATGTCTCTCTCTCGCTGTTCTATGTGAATGAATCTCTCTCTGTCTCACTATGCATGTCTCTCTCTCAAATCAAATTTCAAATTCAAATTCAAATGCTTTATTGGCATGAAAGTTTACAGAGAACCATATTGCCAAAGCTTACATTGCAAAAAGGTACAGTTTTCCAACATTCTGTAGGTGTCAATCGATTTGACATTTGTTGGGTACATACAATATTACTTTTAAACAATATTAATTTTAAACAGTCTTTGTACTTCATTTGGTACGTTCAATATTAATTTTAAACAGTCTCAATTTTAAACAGTCCTCAGGTTGTGACATGTTTCTGGGGGGATTGACAGTGGATAGACAATGGCAAGCATTCAAAGATAGAATGGAAGAATTCCAGAACATGTTTATACCGGTTTGGCATAAAAATAAACCTAAAAAGGTGACTCAACCGTGGATAACGAGGGAAATTAGGGACAGCATAAAATCAAAAAAAAGGGCATATCAACTGGCAAAAAAAAGCACCAGACCGGAAGATTGGGGGCAGTACAGGATACAGCAAAAGAGGACAAAGGGATTAATCAGGAAGGGGAAAATAGAATACGAAAGTAAACTTGCAGCAAACATAAAGACAGACTGCAAAAGCTTTTATCGGTATATCAGGAGGAAAAGACTGGTAAAATCCCAAGTCGGTCCCTTGCAGTCCGATTCGGGAGAATATATAATGGAGAATAAGGAAATGGCAGACCAATTAAACTCATACTTTGGTTCTGTATTCACAAAGGAGGACACAAATAACCTCCCAGGAATATCGGCAAACATAGGGACTAATGAGAGGGAGGAGCTGACAGAAATTAGTATCTCTAGGGATATGGTGTTGGGTAAGTTGAGGGGACTGAAGGCCGACAAATCCCCGGGGCCTGATAAACTACATCCTAGGGTACTTAAGGAGGTGGCCCTGGAGATAGCAGATGCTCTAAGGATCATCTTCCGGAACTCCATTGACTCGGGAACAGTACCCGTGGATTGGAGGGTAGCTAATGTTACCCCAATATTTAAAAAGGGGGGTAGAGAGAAAGCAGGGAATTATAGACCAGTAAGCCTTACATCGGTTGTGGGCAAAATGCTAGAGTCCATTATTAAGGATAAAATAGCGGAGCACTTGACAAATGGGGAAAGGATCGGACAGAGTCAACATGGATTTACAAAGGGTAAATCGTGTTTGACTAATCTGCTGGAATTTTTTGAGGAAGTAACTGGTAAAATAGATGGGGGAGAGCCAGTGGATGTGGTGTACCTTGACTTCCAGAAAGCCTTCGATAAGGTTCCACACAAAAGCTTATCATGCAAAATTAAGGCTCATGGGATTGGGGGCAAAGTATTAACGTGGATAGAGAACTGGCTGGCGGATAGAAAACAGAGAGTTGGAATAAACGGCTCGTTTTCGGAGTGGCAGGCAGTGACCAGCGGGGTGCCGCAAGGATCTGTCCTGGGACCCCAGCTGTTCACAATATATATAAATGATCTGGATCAGGGAATTGGATGCAATATTTCCAAATTCGCTGACGACACTAAACTAGGAGGAGGGGTGGGCTCTGATGAGGATGTCAGGAGGCTACAGTGCGATTTGGACAGGTTGGGGGAATGGGCGGATACGTGGCAGATGCACTATAATGTGGATAAATGCGAGGTTATCCACTTTGGGGTAAAAACAGGAGGGTGGATTATTATCTAAATGGCAATAGATTGGGAGATGGGGAAGTGCAGAGGGACCTGGGTGTTCTTGTGCACCAGTCACTGAAGGAGAGCATGCAGGTGCAACAGGCGATTAAGAAGGCAAATGGTATGTTGGCCTTCATATCAAGGGGGTTCGAGTATAGGAATAGGGATACCTTACTACAGCTGTACAAGGTGCTGGTGAGACCGCATCTGGAGTATTGTGTACAGTTTTGGTCGCCCCATCTGCGGAAGGATGTTCTTGCCATGGAAAGAGTGCAGCGGCGATTCACCAGGCTGATACCTGGAATGGCGGGAATGACCTACGAGGAGAGATTGAATAGTTTGGGCTTGTACGCACTGGAGTTTAGAAGATTGAGAGGGGATCTCATCGAAACATATAAAATTATGGCAGGCCTGGACAGGCTGAATTCAGAGAGAATGTTTCCAATGGCAGGGGAGCACAGAACCAGGGGCCACAGTCTAAAAATAGCGGGCAAATCATTTAAAACAGAGATGAGGAAGAATTTCTTCACTCAAAGAGTGGTGAGCCTGTGGAATTCCCTGCCACAGAGGGCTGTGAAGGCTAATTCAATAAATATTTTCAAGAGAGAATTGGATATATTTCTGAAGGCTAAGGGGATTAAGGGTTACGGAGAAAAGGCGGGGACGGGGTACTGAACTGGTAAGATCAGCTATGATCTCAGACGAAGATCAGCCATGATCTCATTGAATGGCGGAGCAGGCTCGAAGGGCCGAATGGCCTACTCCTGTTCCTATCTCTATGTTTCTATGTTTCTATGTTGTTACATATTTGGCCCCAAGGTATGGTCTGTCTCCTTCTCCAGGACTAATCTCAATATTGACAGGTCATCCAATTCCTTGAAATCTGGGGTTGTTTGGCTTAGCTTGTTGAATAATATGTTTCTTAATGTGTTGAATTTTTCGCATTTTAGGAGGAAATGCATTTCTGTTTCAACCTCGCCTCTCTCTCTCTCTCTCTCTCTGTCTCTATCTGTATGTTTCTCGGTCTCTATGTGATTGTCTCTCTCTCTCTGTTCTCTGTGAATGTTTCTTTTTCTGTCTCTCTTTATGTCTCTCTCTGTCTGTCTCTGGAATGTCTCTCTCTCGCTGTTCCCTGTGATTGTCTCTCTCTCTGTCTCTCTGTGATTGTCTCTCTCTCTCTGTCTCTCTGTGAATGTCTCTCTCTCTGTCTCTGTGAATGTCTCTCTCTCTGTCTCTCTGTGAATGTCTCTCTCTCTGTCTCTCTATGAATGTCTCCCTCTCTCTGTCAGTCTGTGTATGTCTGTCTCTCTCTCTCTCATTGTTTGTCTCCCTCTCTGTCTCTCTGTGAATGTCTCTATCTCTCTGTCTCTATCTGTATGTCTCTCTGTCTCGGTCTCTCTGAGATTCTCTCTTTCTCTCTCTCTCTGTTCCCTGGTAATGTCGCCCTCTCTAGAGAGTCTCTCTGTGTATTTCGCCATCTCTGTATCTCTGTGTATGTCTCTGTCTGTTGCTCAGTGTATGTCTCTCTCTCTCCTTGCATGTCTCTCTCTGTGTCTCTCTGTGAATATCTATTTCTCTTTGTTCTCTGCGAATGTTTCTCTCACTGTGTCTCTGTGAATTTCTCTGTCTGTCTCTCTGAATGCCTCTCACTGTTCATCTGTGAATATATCACTATCTCTGTAAATTACTCTCTCTCTCTCTCTCTGCGCGAATGTCTCTCTCTCTCTCTCTGCGCGAATGTCTCTCTCTGCGCGAATGTCTCTCTCTCTCTCCCTCTGCGAGAATGTCTCTCGCTCTCTGCGAGAATGTCTCTCGCTCTCTGCGAATGTCTCTCTCTCTCTCTCTGAATGTCTCTCTCTCTCTCTGTGAATGTCTCTCTCTCTCTGTGAATGTCTCTCTCTCTCTCTGTGAATGTCTCTCTCTCTCTGCGAATGTCTCTCTCTCTCTGTGAATGTCTCTCTCTCTCTCTGTGAATGTCTCTCTCTCTCTCTCTGCGCGAATGTCTCTCTCTCTGCGCGAATGTCTCTCTCTCTCTCCCTCTGCGAGAATGTCTCTCTCTCTCTGCGAGAATGTCTCTCGCTCTCTGCGAATGTCTCTCTCTCTCTGCGAATGTCTCTCTCTCTCTCTGTGAATGTCTCTCTCTCTCTGCGAATGTCTCTCTCTCTCTGCGAATGTCTCTCTCTCTCTGTGAATGTCTCTCAATTCAATTCAATTCAATTCAATTCAAATGCTTTATTGGCATGAAAGTTTACAGAGAACCATATTGCCAAAGCTTACATTGCAAAAAGGTACAGTTTTCCAACATTCTGTACATAGATACATAGATACATAGAAGATAGGAGCAGGAGTAGGCCATTCGGCCCTTCGTGCCTGCTCCGCCATTCGATGAGATCATGGCTGATCCTTTAATTCAGTATCCCGTCCCCGCCTTCTCTCCGTAACCCTTAACCCCTTTTGCCCGTAGAAATATATCTAATTCCCTCTTAAATATATTTAATGAGCTGGCGTACACTGCCCTCTGTGGCAATGAGTTCCACAGGTTCACCACTCTCTGAGTGAAGAAATTCCCCCTCATCTCTGTCCTAAATGGTTTAGCCCTTATCCTTAAATTATGTCCTCTAGTTCTGTTCTCACCCGCCAAGGGAAACATTCCTTCTGCATCCAGTCTGTCTAGACCTGTCAGAATTTTATACACTTCTATGAGGTCCCCTCTCAATCTTCTAAACTCCAGTGTGTACATCCCTAAACTACATAGTCTCTCCTCATAGGTCATTCCCGCCATTCCTGGTATCAGCCTGGTGAATCGCCGCTGCACCCCCTCCATGGCAAGAACATCCTTCCTCAGATGAGGCGACCAAAACTGTACACAGTACTCGAGGTGTGGTCTCACCAGTGCCCTGTACAGCTGCAGCAAGGTATCCCTGTTCCTGTATTCTAACCCTTTTGCTATGAAGGCCAGCATACCGTTTGCCTTCTTGACCGCCTGTTGCACCTGCATGCTCGCCTTCAGTGACTGGTGTACAAGAACACCCAGGTCTCTCTGTACTTCCCCCTCTCCCAATCTATTGCCATTTAAATAATAATTTGCCCTCCCGTTCCTGCACCCAAGGTGGATAACTTCGCACTTGTCCACATTATAGTGCATCTGCCATTTATCCGCCCAATCGCCCAGTCTGTCCAAATCGCTCTGGAGCTTCCTGGTCTCTTCCTCTGAGCCCACCCCCCCTCCTAGTTTAGTGTCGTCTGCAAATTTGGAAATGCTGCATCCGACTCCCTGATCCAGGTCATTAATGTAAATTGTGAACAGCTGGGGGCCCAGGACAGATCCCTGTGGTACCCCACTTGTTACTGCCTGCCATTCAGAAAATGAGCCGTTTATTCCAACTCTCTGTTTTCTATCTGACAGCCAGTTCCCTATCCACGCCAAAACTTTCCCCTTTATCCCATGAGCCTCAATTTTCCATGCTAATCTTTTATGTGGGACCTTATCGAAGGCCTTTTGGAAGTCCAGGTACACCACATCTACTGGCTCTCCCCCATCTATTCTACCAGTTACTCCCTCAAAAAATTCCAATAGATTAGTCAAGCACGATTTACCCTTTGTAAATCCATGTTGACTCTGTCCTATCCTGTCCCCATTTGCTAAGTGCTCCGCTATTTCATCCTTAATGATGGACTCCAGCATTTTGCCCACAACTGATGTAAGGCTTACAGGTCTGTAATTACCTGCTTTTTCCCTACCCCCCTTTTTGAATAGTGGGGTAACGTTAGCTACCCTCCAATCCATCGGCACTGTTCCCGAGTCTAATGAATTCTGAAAAATCATCCTTAGTGCATCCGCTATCTCTAGGGCCACCTCCTTCAGTACCCTAGGATGCATGTTATCAGGCCCTGGGGATTTGTCCACCTTCAATCCCTTTAGCTTCCTTAACACCATATCCTTAGAGATATTGATTTGCGTCAGTTCCTCCTTTGCCAATGTCCCTATTTTTCCCGATATCCCAGGGAGGTTTTTTGTGTCTTCCTTCGTAAAGACTGACCCAAAGTATGCATTTAGTTGATCTGCCATTTCCTTATTTCCCATTATATATTCCCCCGTATCTGACTGCAATGGACCAACTTTGGTTTTCACCAGTCTTTTCCTTTTGATATATTTATAAAAGCTTTTGGAGTTAGTTTTTATATTTTCCGCCAGCTTGTTTTCGTAAGCTATTTTGCCCCTCTTGATCATGCCCTTTGCCCTCCTTTGCTCTATCTTAAACTGTTCCCAATCTTCCGCTCTGGCGCTTTTTTTGGCTATTTTATACGCCCTATCTTTGGATTTTATGCTGTCTCTAATTTCCCCTGTTATCCACGGTTGAGTCACCTTTTTAGATTTCCTTTTATGCCAGATTGGTATAAACAATTTTTGCAATTTTGTCATTCTATCTTTAAATGTTTGCCATTGTTTATCTACCTCCAGTCCTCCCAGGAACGTTGTCCAATCAGACCTACTCAGTTCCCGTCTCATGGCATCATAATTCCCCTTGTTTAAATTCAGGACCTTAGTCTCTGAGTCAATTTCTTCGCTCTCCATTTCGAGTGAGAAATCGATCATGTTATGATCGCTCTGACCCAAGGGTCCCCGTACAACAAGATTACTGATTAGTCCCTTCTCATTGCACAGTACCCAGTCCAATATAGCCTGTTCCCGAGTTGGTTCCTCGACATATTGATCCAGATAACCATCCCTTAAACACTCAAGGAATTCCTCCTCCTCATTATTTTTACTGATTAGGCTAGTCCAATCTATATGTAAGTTAAAGTCACCTATGATGACAGCTGTGCTCTTATTGCACGCTTCTCTAATTTCTGTAGGTGTCAATCGATTTGACATTTGTTGGGTACATACAATATTACTTTTAAACAATATTAATTTTAAACAGTCTTTGTACTTCATTTGGTACGTTCAATATTAATTTTAAACAGTCTTAATTTTAAACAGTCCTCAGGTTGTGACATGTTGTTACATATTTGGCCCCAAGGTATGGTCTGTCTCCTTCTCCTAGGACTAATCTCAATTTTGACAGGTCATCCAATTCCTTGAAATCTGGGGTTGTTTGGCTTAGCTTGTTGAATAATATGTTTCTTGATGTGTTGAATTTTTCGCATTTTAGGAGGAAATGCATTTCTGTTTCAACCTCGCCGGCCAGACATTGATCGCATATTCTATTCTCTCTAGGCTGCCAGGATTTCTTGTATCTGCCTTTTTCAATTTCCAGTTGGTGGTCGCTTAGTCTGTACCTGGTAAGGGTCTGTCTCTGTTTTGTGTCTCTGATGGTCGTGAGGTAGTCTGCCAGTTTATATTCTCTTTTTAGGGCCCGGTAACATTCTAATCTGCTTTGGCTTTCGGTTATTTTGTTCCAATGTTCCAGGTAGGTTTCTTTGCATTGTTTAATGATTTGGTTCACTCGGATTGGTGTTTGGACGGCTGTGTTGGTCTGGGGCTGGTCAGGGTCCGGCTGAGTACTTAGTTTCAGTAGCAGCTGACTTAGGGGACTCTTTTCTGGGTTTAGCTCTTGGGTCTGAAAGGCTTTGAAATGAAGGGTGTCTGGGGAGCTAGATTTGAGGTGATTTAGGAAGTTTAGTGCTCGTTTTTGGATGTTTATTATCAGTGGGTACCTGCCTAGTTCGGCTCTGCATGCATTTGTTGGCGTTTTTCTTTGGGTGCGAAGGATGCTTCGGCAGAATTCTGCATGTAGGGCTTCTATTGTGTGTTTTTCCCATTTAGTGTAGCTTTGGTGATTTAGCGGGCCCCATACTTCACTACCGTACAGTGCAATGGGCAGGATTATGCTGTCAAATATTTTGAGCCAGATTTTGTTTGGGATTTGGATGTTGTAGAATTTTCTTTTTATTGCATATAGGGCTCTTCGGGCTTTTTCTTTTAGTGCATTCACTGCTATGCTGAAGCTCCCTGATGCTGTAATAGTTAGACCAAGGTAGGTGTAGCTCATAGTGTGTCCTATAGTGGTATCACTGAGGGTAAACTGGTATTTGTTTTCCTGACATCTGGGCCTTTTTTGAAAAATCATGATGTTGGTTTTCTTTAGATTTACTGTTAGAGCCCAATTTTGGCAGTATTTGTCGAGTAGGTCTAGTTGTTGCTGTAATCCCTGTTCTGTGGGAGACAGCAGAACCAGGTCGTCCGCATAGAACAGGGATTTCACTTCTCCATCCAGGAGACGGAGACCTGGTGACTCGCTTTGCTCCAGCATGTCTGCTAATTCATTTATGTATATGTTGAACAGGGTCGGGCTCAAATTGCAGCCCTGCCGGACGCCTCTTCTCTGGGTGAAGAAATCTCTCTCTCTCTGTGAATGTCTCTCTCTCTCTCTCTCTCTGCAAATGTCTCTCTCTCTCTCTCTCTCTGCGAATGTCTCTCTCTCTCTCTGCGAATGTCTCTCTCTCTGCGAATGTCTCTCTCTCTCTGTGCGAATGTCTCTCTCTCTCTGCGAATGTCTCTCTCTCTCTGCGAATGTCTCTCTCTCTCTGCGAATGTCTCTCTCTCTCTGCGAATGTCTCTCTCTCTCTGCGAATGTCTCTCTCTCTCTGCGAATGTCTCTCTCTCTCTGCGAATGTCTCTCTCTCTCTGCGAATGTCTCTCTCTCTCTGCGAATGTCTCTCTCTCTCTGCGAATGTCTCTCTCTCTCTGCGAATGTCTCTCTCTCTCTGAGAATGTCTCTCTCTCTCTGCGAATGTCTCTCTCTCTCTGCGAATGTCTCTCTCTCTCTGCGAATGCCTCTCTCTCTCTGCGAATGCCTCTCTCTCTGCGAATGCCTCTCTCTCTCTGCGAATGCCTCTCTCTCTCTGCGAATGCCTCTCTCTCTCTGCGAATGCCTCTCTCTCTCTGCGAGTGCCTCTCTCTCTCTGCGAATGCCTCTCTCTCTCTGCGAATGCCTCTCTCTCTCTGCGAATGCCTCTCTCTCTCTGCGAATGCCACTCTCTCTCTGCGAATGCCTCTCTCTCTCTGCGAATGCCTCTCTCTCTCTGCGAATGCCTCTCTCTCTCTGCGAATGCCTCTCTCTCTCTGCGAATGCCTCTCTCTCTCTGCGAATGCCTCTCTCTCTCTGCGAATGCCTCTCTCTCTCTGCGAATGCCTCTCTCTCTCTGCGAATGCCTCTCTCTCTCTGCGAATGCATCTCTCTCTCTGCGAATGTCTCTCTCTCTCTGCGAATGTCTCTCTCTCTCTGCGAATGTCTCTCTCTCTCTGCGAATGTCTCTCTCTGCGAATGTCTCTCTCTCTCTGCGAATGTCTCTCTCTCTCTGCGAATGTCTCTCTCTCTCTGCGAATGTCTCTCTCTGTCTCTCTCTGTGAATGTCTCTCTCTCTGTCTCTCTCTGTGAATGTCTCTCTCAGTGAATGTCTCTCTCAGTGAATGTCTCTTTCTCTATGTCTCTCTGTGAATGTCTCTCTCTGTCTCTCTGTGAATGTCTCTCTCTCTGTGAATGTCTCTCTCTGTCTCTCTATGAATGTCTCTCTCTCTGTCTCTCTGTGAATGTCTCTCTCTCTCTCTCTGTCTCTCTCTGTGAATGTCTGTCTCTCTGTGAATGTCTCTCTCTCTCTGTCTCTCTGTGAATGTCTCTCTCTCTCTCTGTGAATGTCTCTCTCTCTGTCCCTCTGTGAATGTCTCTCTCTCTGTCACTCTCAGTGAATGTCTCTGTCTCTCTGTGATTGCCTCTCTCTCTGTCTCCCTGTAAATGTCTCTCTCTGTGATCATCTCTCTCTCTCTGTCTCTCTGTGAATGTCTCTCTCTCTCTGCCTCTCAGTGACTGTCAGTTCAGTTTCAGTTCAGTTCAAATGCTTTATTGGCATGAAAGTTTACAGAGAACCATATTGCCAAAGCTTACATAGCAAAAAGGTACAGTTTTCCAACATTCTGTAGGTGTCAATCGATTTGACATTTGTTGGGTATATACAATATTACTTTTAAACAATATTAATTTTAAACAGTCTTTCTACTTCATTTGGTACGTTCAATATTAATTTTAAACAGTCTTACTTTTAAACAGTCCTCAGGTTGTGACATGTTGTTACATATTTAGCCCCAAGGTATGGTCTGTCTCCTTCTCCTCGGACTAATCTCAATTTTGACAGATCATCCAATTCCTTGAAATCTGGGGTTGTTTGGCTTAGCTTGTTGAATAATATGTTTCTTGATGTGTTGAATTTTTCGCATTTTAGGAGGAAATGCATTTCTGTTTCAACCTCGCCAGCCAGACATTGATCGCATATTCTATTCTCTCTAGGCTGCCAGGATTTCTTGTATCTGCCTTTTTCAATTTCCAGTTGGTGGTCGCTTAGTCTGTACCTGGTGAGGGTCTGTCTCTGTTTTGTGTCTCTGATGGTCGTGAGGTAGTCTGCCAGTTTATATTCTCTTTTTAGGGCCCGGTAACATTCTAATCTGCTTTGGCTTTCGGTTATTTTGTTCCAATGTTCCAGGTAGGTTTCTTTGCATTTTTGAATGATTTGGTTCACTCGGATTGGTGTTTGGACGGCTGTGTTGGTCTGGGGCTGGTCAGGGTCCGGCTGAGTACTTAGTTTCAGTAGCAGCTGACTCAGGGGACTCTTTTCTGGGTTTAGCTCTTGGGTCTGAAAGGCTTTGAAATGAAGGGTGTCTGGGGAGCTAGATTTGAGGTGATTTAGGAAGTTTAGTGCTCGTTTTTGGATGTTTATTATCAGTGGGTATCTGCCTAGTTCGGCTCTGCATGCACTCTCTCTCTGTCTCTCAGTGAATGTCTCTCTCTCTGTCTCTCAGTGAATGTCTCTCTCTCTGTCTCTCTGTGAATGTCTCTCTCTCTCTGCCTCTCAGTGAATGTCTCTCTCTCTGTCTCTCTGTGAATGTCTCTCTCAGTTCAGTTCAGTTCAGTTCAAATGCTTTATTGGCATGAAAGTTTACAGAGAACCATATTGCCAAAGCTTACATAGCAAAAAGGTACAGTTTTCCAACATTCTGTAGGTGTCAATCGATTTGACATTTGTTGGGTATATACAATATTACTTTTCAACAATATTAATTTTAAACAGTCTTTCTACTTCATTTGGTACGTTCAATATTAATTTTAAACAGTCTTACTTTTAAACAGTCCTCAGGTTGTGACATGTTGTTACATATTTAGCCCCAAGGTATGGTCTGTCTCCTTCTCCTAGGACTAATCTCAATTTTGACAGATCATCCAATTCCTTGAAATCTGGGGTTGTTTGGCTTAGCTTGTTGAATAATATGTTTCTTGATGTGTTGAATTTTTCGCATTTTAGGAGGAAATGCATTTCTCTCTGTCTCTCTGTGAATGTCTCTCTCTCTGTCTCTCTGTGAATGTTGGAGTCGTACTCTCTGCTGGAGTCGTACTGCCAGACTTGGGCCCTGACAATAAATCCCCAGAAAACCAAAGTCCTTGTGTTCCAGCAAAGATCCAGACATCAGGGACCCAAAACAAATTTCACACTAGGAACAACCAAAATTGAACAAACCACTAACTACACATACTTGGGCTTAAAAATCAGTTCTACGGGAAATTTCCATCTGGCTGTGAATGAACTGAAAGAGAAAGCAAGAAGGGCTTTCTATGCCATTAAAAAATCAATCCAAATAGAAAACCCAATTAGCATTTGGCTCAAAATTTTCAAATCAGTAATTGAACCAATTGCACTCTATGGCAGTGAGGTGTGGGGACCGCTAACACAACAAGAATTTGCAAAATGGGACAAACACCCAATTGAGATCCTACATGCAGAATTCTGTAAAAGTATCCTCCGGACTCAAAGGAAAACCATAAACAATGCATGCAGGGCAGAACTAGGCCAATATCCATTAATAATCACTATCCAAAAAAGAGCCACCAAATTTTGGAAACACCTGGAAATGAGCAACCCCCAATGCTATCATTACGAAGCCCTGAAATGCCGAGAGAGGACCATAAAGAAGAATACCCTCAGTCAACTAGTCCTGGGACTCAGTGAAGTAACCACTAACACTACTAACAATAACCAGCCCCAGGACAGTGACAGCGTAACACAAAGAATTCGACCCAACACAATCGTCGCTAAGCAAAAGGAAAAATATCTGTCATATTGGGCAGAAACAACAAAAACCCAAAGCAAACTCAATTGCTACTTGGCCCTAAACAGACAATACAACATGGCTGATTACCTGACCATGGTAAAGGATAGCAAACTGAGAAAAACCTTGACAATGTACAGACTTAGTGAACATAGCCTGGCGATCGAAAAAGGTAGACACAGGCAGACCCGGCTACCAAGAGAGGACAGGATATGCTCTCACTGCAGTCAGGGAGTGGTGGAGACAGAGATGCACTTCCTCACAACTTGTAGAAAATATCAGGGCATAAGGGAGAACTTCTACCCAAAATTCACAAAAATATGCCCGGAATTCAGAAATTTGAATGACGACCAAAAACCTACTAGGGGAAGAGAGAAATTGTGTAACACTAGCGGCACACTGTTACAGCTTGCCATAAACAGAGGGACAACCACTAAATATAAGAAAAGAGTATATCTATATATATAAAGCGGCTCTTCTTTGTCCCGATGTCTGTCCGTTCTCTATACGTTTGAAAGTTACAGAGCGTACCGACGAGCGCGTCACCTCAAAAGAAAGCTTGCGATTCCGGACCGGTCATAGGCGTATTTACGTTTCGGCCGGACAAAAATCCCGCCCGCGGTATCCAAAAACGTTCAGCGTTCCGCTCATTAGCATCTCATTAGCGACCGTGTGACGTCGAGGTCCACCAATCGGACGGCGGGTTCCTTCCTGCAGTTGAGTGTCGAGTGACTCGACGATTGACCAATCCTACGCTTCGGTGACCTCACCGGTCGACCATCCTTCTGAACCGAGGTGAGTGGCCGCCATCTTGATTTTTCACAATTTTTTCCCCCACACTTTCTGTGTGTTAGGGAACTAAGGTAAATATTTTAATGATGTGTTAGGGAATTAAATAACAATTTAATGGGGGAGGGGGGGAGAGCCTCGGGAAATCGCGGGGGGGGTGGGGAGAGCCTCGGGAAATCGCGGGGGGGGGAGAGCCTCGGGAAATCACGGGGGGGGGAGAGCCTCGGGAAATCGCGGGAGGGGGAGAGCCTCGGGAAATCGCGGGGGGAGAGCCTCGGGAAATCGCGGGGGGGGCCTTGGGAAATCGCGGGGGGCTCGCACCGCCCGCACTGACCGCGCATGCGCCGCCCGCCCGCAGCGGCCGTCCATCAGCCGCGCCATACGCGGGGGACCTCAGCTCCGGTCCGTCCCGGCCTCAGAACCGGTGCTAAGCAGGGGGAGGGGCCGGAGAGAGGGACAGAGTGGAGCGGGGGGTAGGGGAGGGTAGGTGTGGGGGTGGGGGGAGGTAGGGAGACGGAGACGGGAGGGAGGGAGAGGGAGACAGGGGAGGGAGGGAGACAGGAGAGGGAGGGAGGGAGACAGGGGAGGGAGGGAGGGAGGCGAGGGAGGGAAGGGAGACAGGGGAGGGAGGGAGAGGAGGGGAGGGAGGGATAGGACAGGGAGAGGACATGACAGAGAGAGGAGGGACACACAGGGGCAGGGAGACCAAGCGCCCCAAAATTGCCCTCGCACCCCAAAATTGCCCTCGTGCCCCAAAATTGCCCTCGCGCCCCAATGCCCTCGCAACGCGGGGCTCCCCATCTAGTCTATATATATACAGCGGCTCTTCTGTCTGTCCGGATGTCTGTCTGTCCGTCTGTTCTCTATACGTTTGAAAGTTAGAGAGCGTACCGACGCGCGCGTCGCCTCAAAAGAAAGCTTGCGATTCCGGACCGGTCATAGGCGTCTTTACGTTTCGGCCGGACAAAAACCGCGCCCGCGGTATCCGAAAAACGTTCAGCGTTCCACTCATTAGCATCTCATTAGCGACCGTGTGACGTCGAGGTCGACCAATCGTACGGCGGTTCCTGGCGCGTCCCATCCTACAGTTGAGTGTCGAGTGACTCGACGATTGACCAATCCTACGCTTTGGTGACCTGACCGGTCGACCAATCGGTGCGTGTATGGGCGGGCCTTATCCTTCTGAACCGAGGTGAGTGGCCGCCATCTTGATTTCTCACAATTTTTTCCCCACACTTTCTGTGTGTTAGGGAACGAAGGTAAATATTTTAATGATGTGTTAGGGAATTAAATAACAATTTATTTCAGTTTTATATTGTGTTTAGCAACCCCCCCCCCTCCTCCTCACCCTCGTGCAGGGGGGACTCGGTGCTGCTCTCCAGGCCTGCTGAAGCTCAAAAAATTTCTCTCTCTCTCTCTCTCTCCTTCTCCTCTTCCTCTCTCTCCTTCTCCTCTTCCCTCTCTCTCCTTCTCCTCTTCCCTCTCTCTCCTCTTCCCCTCTCTCTTTCTCTCTCTACTTCCCCCTCTCAGGTTTGACGGTGTTGGGCCGGAGCCGACAGGCCGCCCGAAGTGAGCCGCTCGCTAACGGCTGCCAGCCCGCGGGGTTTCCCTGCCTACTCCCCGCGGGCCGCCTCGCGCCGCTGGCACTGACCGCGCATGCGCCACCCGCCCGCGAGAGCCCGCTCTGGCTTTTTTTGGCTGTCCCCGATCTCAATCGGCGTCAGCCACGAGGATCAGGGTGCGCGCGCAGCAGGAGCAGCTGAGACGCGGCCGTCTCTCTGTTCCGCGTTCGGCTCGGGCGGGGGGGCGGGTCTCTCAGCCGCAATCGGCGATCTGGAGAGCGGGAGGGCGGGGCTCCGGAGAGTGGGACGCCGCTGGTCGGGAGGGCGGGGCTCGGGACATCGGGGGGGGCGGGAGGCGGGACATCGGGAGATCTGGCGGCGGGAGATCGGGGGGCGGGACATCGGGAGATCGCAGGCCCGGACTACAGATCGGGGGGGGCGGGGCTCGGGAGATGGGGGGGGGGCGACCCTCGGGGGGGCGGGGCTCCGGAGATCGGGGGGCGGGGGTCGGGGCTCGGGAGATCGGGGCTCGGGAGATCGGGGGGCGGGGGGTCGGGGCTCAGGAGATCGGGGCTCGGGAGATCGGGGGGCGGGGCTCGGGAGATGGGGGGGCGTGCTCCTGAGATGGGGGGCGGGGCTCGGGAGATGGGGGGGCGGGGCTCGGGATATGGGGGGGCAGGGCTCAGGACATCGCGGGGGGGGCGGGGCTCGGGGACTCTCCCCCTTCCCCCCTCCCCTCCCCCCCTGAAAAAATGTCTCTCTCTTCCCTCTCTCTCTCTCTCCCCCAGTCTCTCTCTCTCTCCCTCTCTCTCTCTCTCCCCCAGTCTCTCTCTCTCTCTCCCAGTCTCTCTCTCTCTCCCCAGTCTTTCTCCCCCAGTCTCTCTCTCTCTCTCTCCCCCGTCTCTCTCTCTCTCCCCCCCAGTCTCTCTCTCTCTCCCTATTCTCTCTCTCTCTCTCTCTCCCCCCAGTCTCTCTCTCTCTCCCGTCTCTCTCTCTCCCAGTCTCTCTCTCTCTCCCCCCAGTCAGTCTCTCTCTCTCTCCCCATTCTCTCTCTCTCTCTCCCCATTCTCTCTCTCTCTCTCTCTCCCCGTCTCTCTCCTCTCTCCCCCCAGTCTCTCTCTCTCTCCGTCTCTCTCTCCCCAGTCTCTCTCTCTCTCTCTCTCTCTCCAGTCTCTCTCTCTCTCCCCAGTCTCTCTCTCTCTCTCCAGTCCCTCTCTCTCTCCCCCAGTCTCTCTCTCTCTCTCCCCAGTCTCTCTCTCTCTCTCTCTCCCCAGTCTCTCTCTCTCTCTCTCCCCCAGTCTCTCTCTCTCTCTCTCTCTCCCCAGTCTCTCTCTCTCTCTCTCCCCCCCAGTCTCTCTCTCTCGCCCCAGTCTCTCTCTCTCCCCAGTCTCTCTCTCTCTCTCCCAGTCTCTCTCTCTCTCCCCCCAGTCTCTCTCTCTCCCCCC